>NW_028300808.1:2386312-2407050 GCF_049724085.1 Artemia sp. Qi Xiang Cuo
GCTCATTCGATTGGAAATTCAAAGAGATAGTGCCCTTTTTAATAGTCGACAGTGATTGGAGGGCAACTAGCCCCCCCCCACACCCATCATTCCCCCAAACACATCCAATAAAAATTTTGAGATAGCTATTTTGCTCAGCGTAGTTGATTTCCAGATAGAAAATATATTTTTGAAGAGGACACTACCCCACAACCCTCAGGGCATGGGTTTTAAGTTATGCCCCGGGGGCATATAAGGTTTTTATAGAATACGTTGTCGTAGAAACTTAAAAAACGGCTCATTAGAATGGAAATTCGAAGGTCTTATGCCCTTTTTTATTGTAAAAAGGGTTCTGAAGGCCTCTAGCCCCCCAAGTCATTCATTTTCCATAACATGGCTAGAACAAATTTCGATATAGCTATGTTTTTCAGAATCATCAATTTACAGATAGAAAATGTTTTTTTGAGGAGGAGACTCCCCCACAACCCTCAGGGCAAGGGTTTTAAGTTATGCCCTTGGGGCATTTAAGGTTTTTATAGAAGGCGTTGTCGTAGAAACTTCAATAAATGCTCATTCGACTGGAAATTCAAAGAGCTAGTGCCCTTTTTAATTGTCTAAAGTGATTGGAGGGCAATTACCCCCCCCCCCCGCCCACGCCCATCATTTCCCCAAACACATCCAATCAAAATTTTGAGATAGCCATTTTGTTCAGTGTAGTTGATTTCCAGATAGAAAATATGTTTTTGAGGAGAACACTACCCTCAAGGCAGGGGTTTTAAGTTATGCCCTGGGGGCATATAAGGTTTTTATAGAAGGCGTTGTCGTAAAAACTTCAAAAAAGGCTCATTCGATTGGAAATTCAAAGAGCTACTGCCCTTTTCAATAGTTGAAAGTCATTTGAGGGCAACCAGCCCCCCCCCCACACCCAGCAGTCCCCCAAACACATCCCAACAAAAGTTTGAGGTAAGCATTTTTTTCAACATAGGTAATTTACAGATATAACATATGTTTTTGGGAGGACACACCCCCACAACCCTCAGGGCATGGGTTTTAAATTATGCCCTGGGGGCATATAAGGTTTTTATAGAATACATTGTCGTAGAAACTTCGAAAGAGGCTCATACGATTGGAAATTCAAAGGGCTAGTGCCCTTTTAATAGTTGAAAGTGATTGAAGGGCACCAAGCCCCCCCCCCACGCCCATAACTGTCCCAAACACATCCAATCAAAATTTTGAGATAGCCATTTTGTTCAGCGTAGTTGATTTCCAGATTGAAAATGTGTTTTTGAGGCGGACACTCCCCCACAGCCCTCAGGGCAAGGGTTTTAAGTTATGCCCTGGGGGCATATAAGGTTTTTATAGAAGGCGTTGTTGTAGAAACTTCAAAAAATGCTCATTCGGTTGGAAATTCAAAGAGCTAGTGCCCTTTTTAATAGTCTAAGTGATTGGAGGGCAACTAGCCCCGCCCCACACCCATCATTCCCCCAAACACATCCAATAAAAATTTTGAGATAGCTATTTTGTTCAGCGTAGTTGATTTCCAGATAGAAAATATATTTTTGAGGAGGACACTACCCCACAACCCTCAGGGCAAGGGTTTTAAGTTATGCCCTGGGGGCATATAAGGTTTTTATAGAATACGTTGTCGTAGAAACTTCAAAAAATGCTCATTCGATTGTAAATTCAAAGAGGTGGTGCCCTTTTTAATTGCCAAAAGTGATTGGATGGCAATTACCCCGCGCACGCCCATCATTTCCCCAAACACATCCAATCAAAATTTTGAGATAGCCATTTTGTTCAGCGTAGTTGATTTCCAGATGGAAAATATGTTTTTGAGGAGCACACTTCCCCACAGCCCTCAGGGCAAGGGTTTTAAGCTATGCCCTGGGTGCATATAAGGTTTTATAGAAGGCGTTGTCATAGAAACTTCAAAAAATGCTCATTCGGTTGGAAATTCAAAGAGCTAGTGCCCTTTTTAATAGTCGAAAGTGATTGGAGGGCAACTAGCCCCCGCCCCCACACCCATCATTCCCCCAAACACATCCAATAAAAAGTTTGAGATAGCCATTTTGTTCAGCGTAGTTGATTTCCCGATAGAAAATATATTTTGAGGAGGACACTCCCCCGCAACCCTCAGGGCAAGGGTTTTAGGTTATGCCCTTGGGGCATATAAGGTTTTTATAAAATATGTTGTCGTAAAAAATTCAAAACAGGCTCATTCGGTTGGAAATTCAAAGGGCTAGTACCCTTTTAAATAGTCAAAAGTGATTGGATGGCAACTAGCCCCTCCCCCCACGCCCATCATTCCCCCAAACACATCCAAACAAAATTTTGAAATAGCCATTTCGTTCAGCGTAGTTGATTTTCAGATTGAAAATGTGTTTTTGAGGAGAACACTCTCCCACAACCCTCAGGGCAAGGGTTTTAAGTTATGCCCTTGGGGCATATAAGGATTTTATAGAAGGCGTTGTCGTTTCCCACGCCCATCATTTCCCCAAACACATCCAATCAAAATTTTGAGATAGCCATTTTGTTCAGCGTAATTGATTTCCAGTTAGAAAATATGTTTTGAGGAGGACACTTCCCCACAGCCCTCAGGGCATGGGTTTTAAGTTATACCCTGGGGGCATATAAGGTTTTTATAGAAGGCGTTGTCTTAGAAACTCCAAAGAAAGCTCTTTCGATTGGAAATTCAAAGGGCTAGTGCCCTTTTTAATAGTCGAAAGTGAATGGAGGGCAACTAGCCCCCCCCCCCCCCACACCCATCATTCCCACATACAAAACCGATAAAAAATTTGAAATGTCCAATTTGTTCAGTGTAGTTGATTTCCAGATAGAAAACATATTTTTGAGGAGGACACTCCCCCACAACCCACAGGGCAAGGATTATAAGTTATGCCCTGGGGGCATATAAGGTTTCTATTGAAATCTTTGTCGTAGAAACTTTAAAAAGGGCTCATTCGATTTGAAATTCAAAGGGCTAGTACCCTTTTTAATAGTCGAAAGTGATTTGAGGGTAACTAACCCCCCTCTCACGCCCACCTTTTCCCCAAACACATCCAATCAAATATTTAGATAGCCATTTTATTGAACGTAGTTGCAAGTTTTGGAAATTAGGTCTTTAAGGATGACAACCCTCCCCCCACAGCCCTCAGGGCAAGGGTTGTAAGTTATGCCCTTGGGGCATATAAAGTTCTTACTGAAAGCGTTGTCGTAGATACTTCAAAAGGGCTCATTCAGTTTGGAAATTGAAAGGGCTAGTGCCTTTTTTAATAGTTGAAAGTGATTGGACTGCGACTAACGCCCCTCTCACGACCACCATTTTCCCAAACACATCGAACTAAAATTTTGAGATATCAAATTTGTTCAACGTAGTGAAAGTTCTGCAAAGTAGGTCTTTTAGGAGGATAACCCCCTCAGAGCCCTCAGTGCAAGGGTTGTAAGTTATGCCCTGGGGCATACAAAGTTTTTATTGAAAGCTCTGTCGTAGAAACTTCAATAGAGCTCATTCAATTCGAAATTGAAAGGGCTAGTGCCTTATTTAATAGTTGAAAGTCATTAGATAGTGACAAACGCCCCTTTCACACCTACCACTGCCACAAACATATCCTATCAAAATTCTTAGTTATCTATGCTTTTAAGAGGTAAAGAACGTTCTGCACCTAATGTCTTTTGTGATATTAACCCCCTTAGAGTTCTCTAGGATATAGTTGTAAATTATGTCCTTGGGGCATATAAGGTTTGTATAAAAAGTTGTTGCCCAAATCATAGGCAGCGCGATCGCGCTACCTAAGTAAAGAACGGGGACACTCGAGAACGAGACAAGAAACGGGGACTAAGTAAACAGGAGGACACTCCCCCACAGTCCTCAGGGCGAGGGTTTTAAGTTATGCCCTTGGGGCATATAAGAAGGATGTTGGCACAATGTATTATTTATTAATTTTTTCTCTTAGAGCAGGGCACTTCGTATCGAAGAAGTTGTCGTAGAAACTTCGAAAAGCGCTCATTCAATTGGGAATTGGAGTGGCTTGTGCCCTTTTTAATAGTCGAAAGTGATTGGAACTAACACCCCTTCCACGTCCACCATTTCCCGAAACACATCCATTAAAAATTTTGAGAAATCCAGTTTATCCAGCGTAGTTGATATCCGGATAGAAATTATGTTTTTGAGGTCAAACACCCGTAAGGCAAGCCCTTAGGGCAAGGGTTGTAAGTTATGTCCTGGGGGCATATAAGGTTTTTTTTATAGAAGAAGTTGTCGTAGAATCTTTAAAAAGGGCTCATTCGATTGGAAATTCAAAGGGCTAGTGCCCTTTTTAATAGTCGACAGTGATTACAGGGCAACTAACCCGCCTCTAACGCCCAGCTTTTCCCCAAACACATCTAATCAAAACTTTTGAGATAGCCATTTTATTCAAAATAGTTTTAAGTTCTGGAAATTAGGTCTTTGAGGATGACACGCCCCCCACCCCCACAGCCCTCAAGGCAAGGGTTGAAGATTATACCCTGGGGGAATATAAGGTTTTCATATAATGCGTTGTCTTAGAAACTTCAAACAGGGATCATTCGATTGGAAATTGAAATGGCTAGTGCTCTTTTTAATAGTCGAAAGTGATTGGAAAGCAACTAACACCCCTTCCACGCCCGTCATTTCCCCAAACACATCCAATAAAGATTTTGAGATGGCCATTTTGTTCAACATAAGTTCAGGAAATTATACCTTTGAGCAGGACACTCCCCCCATAGTCTTCAGGGCAAGGGTTATAAGTTATGCCCTGGGGTTCTATAAGGTTTTTATTGAAATCCTTGTCGTAGAAACTTGAAAAGGGGCTCATTCGATTGGAAATTCAAAGGGCTAGTGCCCTTTTAAATAGTCGAAAGTGATTTGGAGGCAACTAACCCCTTTCTCACGCCCATCTTTTCTCCAAACACATCTAATCAAAAATTTGAGATAGCCATTTTATTCAAAGTAGTTTTAAGTTTTGGAAATTAGTTCTTTGAGGATGACAACCCCCCCCCCCCCCCACATCCCTCAGGGCAAGGGTTGTAAGTTATGCCCAGGGGGCATGTAAGGTTTTCATATAACGTGCTGTCGTAGAAACTTCGAAAAGGGCTCATTCGATTGGAAATTGAAATGGCTAGTGCCCTTTTTAATAGTCGAAAGTGATTGGAAAGCAACTAACACCCCTTCCACGCCCGCCATTTCCCCAAACACATCCAATAAAGCTTTTGAGATAGCCATTTTGTTCCACGCAGTTCATAGTTCAGGAAATTATACCTTTGAGCAGGACACTCCCCACACAGTCTTCAGGGCAAGGGGTATAAGCTATACCCTTGGGGTATATAAGGTTTTTATTGAGACCTTTGTCGTAGAAATCTGAAAAAGTGCTTATTCAATTGAAAGTTCAAAGGGATAGTGCCCTTTTTAATGGCCAAAAGTGGTTTGAGGGCAACTAACCCATCTCTCACGCCCATCTTTTCCCCAAACACATCCAATCAATATTTTAGATAGCCATTTTGTTCAGCATAGTTGATTTCCAGAAAGAAAATATTTTTTTGAGGAAGACACGTCCCACAACCCTCAGGGCAAGGGTTTTAAGTTATGCCCTAGGGGCATATAAGGTTTTTATAGAAGGCGCTGTCGCAGAAACTTCAAAACAGGCTCATTCGATTGGAAATTCAAAGGGCTAGTGCCTTGTTTTAACAGTCGAAAGTGATTGGAGGGCAACTAGCCACCCTTTTACGCCCATCTTTTCGCTGCCTAAGTAAAGAAAGATGTGGGCACAATGTGTTTTTTTTTCTCCATACCCAGGAACTTCGTATCGAAGCAGTTGTCGTAGAAACTTCGAAAAGGGCTCATTCGATTGGAAATTGGAGTGGCTAGTGCCTTTTTTAATAGTCGAAAGTGATTGGAGGGCAACTAGCCCCCCCCCACGCCCATTATTCCCCCAAACACATCCAATAAAATTTTGAGATAGCCGTTTTGTTCAGCGTATTTGATTTCCAGATAGAAAATATATTTTTCAGAAGGACACTCCCCCACAACCCTCAGAGCAAGGGTTATAAGTTATGCACTGGGGTTATATAAGGTTTTTATAGAAGGAGTAGACGTAGAAACTTCAAAACATGCACATTCGATTGGAAATACAATGGGCTAGTACCCTTTTTAATAGTCAAAAGTGATTGGAGGGCAAATAGCCTCCCTCCTATAACCATCATTCCCCTAAACACATCCAATAAAAATTTTGAGATAGCCATTTTGTTCAGCGTAGTTGATTTCCAGATAGAAAATATATTTTTGAAGAGGACACTCCCCCACAACCCTCAGGGCAAGGATTATAAGTTATGCCCTGGAGGCATATAAGGTTTTCATTGAAATCTTTGTCGTGAAAGAAAAAGGGGCTCATTCGATTTGAAATTCAAAGTGCTAGTACCCTTTTTAATAGTCGAATGTGATTTGAGGGCAACTAACCCCCCTGACATAACCTAACATAAACCCGAGACGACACACACAGAGACGACACACAAATAGAAATAAAAAAAATAGAGAGATGACACAAACACAGAGACGACACACACACACAGACGACAAACACATGGATATGAAACACACATAGAGAAGATACACACAGAGATGACAAACACACACAGAGATGAAAAACACACACAGACGACACACACACAGAGACGACAAACAAACAGAGATGACATTCATACAGAGACGAAAAACGCAGAGGGACGACACACACAGAGATAATACACATAGATACACATAGAGATAAGGTTTTTACTGAAATCTTTGTCGTAGAAAAAGATTTCAAAAGGGGAGGAGGACACTCCCCCACAACCCTCAGGGCAAGGGTTTTAAGTTATGCCCTGGGGGCATATAAGGTTTTTTATAGAAGGCGTTGTTGTATAAACTTCAACAAATGCCCATTCGATTGGAAATTCAAAGAACTAGTGCCCTTTTTAATAGTCGAAAGTTATTGGAGGGCAACTAGCCCCCCCCCCACACCCATCATTCCCCCAAACACATCCAATAAAAAAAGAAATATTTTGAGAAAAGTTTAAAGAGGTCGAAGGATGCCCTAAGAAAACCTGGGGACTAATAAAAGAAGTGATTGGATTAAAAATAAATAGTGTACCTGATGAATTAGTTAGTGTAATGGGAAAGACTTTAATTCTGAAAAGGACATATGCAATGAATTTCAGAGTTATTTTTCGAATATGGGTCTGAATTTAGCTATGTCAGTTGTACCTGATAGTGGTGATCCAACGTCCGAGTCCCTACTGAGGGGCCCCATTGATGTTTCTCTTCACCTTAAACTTCTAACAGTTGATGAAATTAAAAAAAATTATTTATGGGTTTCGTAGTAATTCATCTGGTAGCGACCATATTACTCTAAAAACACTTAAATGTATTTTTCCTGTAATAGCTGAAGTTTTATGTCGGTTAATTAATGAGTGTTTTCGTCAAGGAAAATTCCCAGACTGTTTTAAAGTTGCCCGTATAACCCCAATTCATAAGGGTGGCATTCAAAATGACCCAGGAAACTATAGACCGATATCTGTTTTACCCATTATTTCCCTTGTTTTAGAGAAGTGTTTTAGTATTAGAATGATGAGTTTTTTGGAGGATAATAATTTACTGGTAGAGACATAATTTGGTTTCCGTAGAAAAAGGACAACGGAACAGGCGGTGATTTATTTGACAACTATTATTAATGATGTATTATATAAAGGTTTCAAAATAGGTTCTATATTATTAGATCTGATGAAAGCTTTCGACACTGTGGATCATGAACTTCTACTTAAGAAGTGTGAGGTGTATGGTTTGAGGGGTAAATCATTACATTTTTAAGAAGTTTTTAGTAATCGTTATCAGTATGTCCAACTAAATGATTCTTCTTCTGAAAAAAGCGTATTGAAATAGGTGTTCCGCAAGGATCAGTTCTCGGTCCTATACTATTCTTGATATTTATTAATGATTTACCAAATTGTCTAAATAATTTTTTCTATAGAATAAATGAACTAACGGTAAACCCGACTAATGAAACAGTTTCACTTTTTGCTGATGACACAACAGCCATTAGCACAGCTAAGACAGCGGAGCTGCTGCAGATTTTCATGAAGGAATCAGTTAATAGAATTACAGCATGGCTGAGGGTAAATAAATTAAGGATTAACATGGCTAAGTCTAACTTTATTATTTTCTCGCGATCATCAAACTTTTACCCATGGATCAAGGAATTAGATATGCACAATGGCGTTATAAAACGGACTGCTTCTTTTAAATACCTTGGGATTGTAATAGATGAAACTCTATCTTTTAAGGAACATGTTACTTTAACTAGCAAAATTCTGGCAAGAAATCTTGGTATAATGAAGAAACTCCAACATTGTTTGTCTGTCCAACGAAGTCTGTCCTTCGCCATCTTTATTTTTCTTTAATACACCCGTATATACTTTATTGTTCAAGTATTTGGCTCTCTACTTTTTTTTTCTACCCTAAAACCAATAAGAGTTCTACAAAATCATGCAGTAAGAATTTTAGCCGGTATATCTCCACGTATGTCTGTTCGAGAAATTTACCCAACTTTAAAAATTTTGCCGACTGCAGGCCTTCGTGAATTCTATCTATTGTGGTTTATTTTGGGACTGCAGCAGGATGTTCAGCCTCGTTGTTTTGGTGATTTATTGTCCATTAGGTCTATTGTTCATTCTCATGATACAAGGGGTAGCGCGGACTTCTGTGTACCTAGAGGTATATCTTCTCGTTCATGTTTTTCTGTTCTTTATAGAGGTACGCGGAAATGGAATAGTTTGAATAGTGATATTAAGACTATTGGTGGCCCCAATATTTTTAGAAAAATCATTTCTGCTTTTTGCTGAATATGAGTTTTGACTGATTAATGTATTTATTTATTGTGGGGGTTTTGTTGATAAGATGTTCTCAGAGGATGCATAATATATGCTATTATTTTGTATTTATTGTTAGTGTGATGGTATTAGTGGTGTCGGTTGCCAAGTGTTCTTTGTTGTAAGGATTTTGTTTTTTCTACCTCCCCCATGGACAAGCTTTGCTTTTTAGGGGAGGCAGCAATAATTTTTTGTTGATATGTTTTTTTCCATAAATCCTTCTTCTTCTTCTTCTTAAATAAAAATTTTGAGATAGGTATTTTGTTCAGCGTAGTTGATTTCCAGATAGAAAATATATTTTTGAGGAGGACACTACCCCACAACCCTCAGGGCAAGGGAGTTAAGTTATGCCCTGGGGTGATATAAGGTTTTTATAGAAGGCGTTGTCGTAGAAACTTCAAAACAGGCTCATTCGATTGGAAATACAAAGGGCTAGTACCCTTTTTAATAGTCAAAAGTGATTGGAGGGCAAATAGCCCCCCCCCCCCACACCCATCATTCCCCCAAACACATCCAATAAAAATCTTGAGATAGCCATTTTGCTCAGCGTAGTTTATTTCCAGATAGAAAACATATTTTTGAAGAGGACGCTCCCCCACAACCCTCAGGGCAAGTATTATAAGTTATGCCCTGGGGGCATATAATGTTTTTATTGAAATCTTTGTCGTAGAAACTTGAAAAAGGGCTCATTCAATTTGAAATTCAAAGGGCTAATACCCCTTTTAATAGTCGAAAGTGATTTGAGGGCAACTAACCCCCCTGACCTAACCTAACATAAACCAGAGACGACACACACACAGAGACAACACAGACATAGAGACAACACACACACACAGACAATAAACACACACACACAGACGACAAACACACAGAGACGACATAACACAGAGACGACACACACAAACACAGAGACGACACACACACAGAGACGACACACACACACAGACTACAAACACAAAAAGACGAAACACACAGACAGACGACAAATACACAGAGAAGTCACACAGACAGAGACGACATACACATAGAGACGACACACATAAAGATAATACACATAGACACCTAGAGATAAGGTTTTTACTGAAATCTTTGTCGTAGAAACTTGAAAAAGGGATCATTTGATTTGAATTCAAAGGGCTAATACCCTTTTTAATAGTCGACAGTGATTTGAGGGTAACCAACCCCCCTCTCACGCCCACCTTTTCCCCAGACACTCCCCCACAACCCTCAGTATAAGGATTATAAGTTATGCCCTGGGGGCCTATAAGGTTTTTATTAAAATTTTTGTTGTAGAAACTAGAAAAAGGGCTCATTCGATTTGAAATTCAAAGGGCTAGTACCCTTTTTAATAGACGAAAGTGATTTGAGGGCAACTACCCCTCCTCTCACGCCCACCGTTTCCCCAAACACATCCAATCAAAATTTTTAGATAGCCACTTTATTCAACGTAGTTAAAAGTTTTGGAAATTGGGTCTTTAAGGATGACAACCCCTCCACCACAGCCCTCAGGGCAAGGGTCGTAAGTTATGCCCTGGGGGTATATAAAGTTTTTATTGAAAGCGTTGTCGCAGACTTCAAAGGGCTCATTCAATTGGAAATTAAAAGGGCTCGTGCCTTTTTTATTAGTTGAAAGTGATTGGATAGCGACTAACGCCCCTCTCACGCCCACCATTTTCTCAAACACATCCAATCGAAATTTTGAGATATCCATGTTGTTCAACGTAGTTGAAAGTTCTGGAAATTAGGTCTTAACCCCCGTTACTTCCAGAAAGTTCTGGAATTAGGATGATAACCCCCTCAGAGCCCTCATTGCAAGGGTTTTAAGTTATGCCCTGGGGGCATCAAAGTGTATATCGAAAGTTGTTATATAAATTTAAAAAAGGGCTCATTTGATTGGAAATTGAAATTGCCCTTCTTAATAGTCGAAAGTGAGTGGAGAGTAATTAACCCCCCCTCTTACGCCCACCATCCCCAAAAACATTCTATCAAAGTTTAGAGATAGCCATTTTGTTCAACATAGTTGGAAGTTCTGGAAATTATGTATTTAAGGATGACAAACCCCCGAGAGCCCCAAGGGCAAAGGTTGTAGTTTATGCACTGGGGGCATATAAGATTTTATAGATAGAGTTGTAGAAATTCAAAAGGGTCTCATTAAATTCAAAATTGAGAGGGCTAGTGCCCTTTGTAATAGTCGAAAGTGATTGGAGCGTAACTGACCTCCCTCTCACGCCCACCATTCCTCCAAACACATCCAATCAAAATTTTCAGATAGTCATTTTGTTCAATATACATATACTGATATTTAGTAATCAAAATGTTAATATTATTTGATTTATTAAAGTTATAAAAGTAAAAAAAATTACATTTTTTCAGTAAAGTGCAAATTTTGTTCTGACCTTGGGAAGGCATAGGGGTTTTGAGCCCAACTTATGTTAATTGCTGCTCTTTTTGAGTTTGACTCGGTTATTTATTGTAATTTCTGTTTGTTTTGGGTTTCATTTATTTATCAATGCTGATTTGTGGTAGTTTCACGCTTTGGTAGATTATTTGATTTTATTTTTGCTCTTTTTTTGTTTAATGGAGTTCTTCACTTTTCTTTGAAAAACTTATTTTGTAGAAAAAGTTTTTTTAATTAATTGTTCCAAAATGTTGGGGGTTTGATGGGATGTGTTGCAACGCCAACCGCACCTGCCTGGCCATAAATGCATAAAACATTCATAAAACCAGATTTTTCGATTTTGTGTTTTATGAGGCAGAAAATGAAAAAGTATCATGATATACAGCCTTACTGATCTGAACACATCGTCTGTAGACGGTTGAATTCTTCAAAAATGTTGAAGATTTAATTGGATGTGTTGCTTCACCCACCACACCTGCCTGAACTTGCGCTTATTTTTCTAGAATACCAGTTGATTTGCTCTCAAAAAAATCCCATTTTGCTTTGGCTTGATATTCAGCGAGGCTGTAAATCGTAAATCGAGACTCTTAATCAAAATGTTATTTATAGATATACAAAATGTGAAAAAAATAATACCACTGTAAACTCATCACAGCATTAAGGCACATTTTATGACTTCCTCTGGTGAATCCAACTCTCTCGTCTCACCTTATGTAAAAGTTCCACCGTCTCCAAATTCAATAAAATCTCCTAGTACTGTTTATATTTTATACCTTTGGGAACTCACGTTAGAACGGGTTCAACATACACAATTCCTTAGACCACATTGTCTTATTATTTATTAACAAATCAAAATATTTGTATATGCAAAGAATGGGTAAAACATTCAATTAAGCTAAGACTGTGAAAAATAAGCTGAAAAATGTCCAAATATTTTGACTTCACGTCCAGAAGCATTTATCGATGAAAATGAAATGTGTTGATAAAGGCGTTAAAGACGTGATGCTAAAATATTTGGCTTTTTTTGCCTGTTAGCGGTTTTGCTCTTTATTTAAATTTCTATACACTTCCATTTTATTGAAGAAGGGGATCACCTTTGAACTATAGATCAGCATCAATTATAAAATCAGTAAAATAGCCATAACTGTTAAAACTGACTTATAGGTGTACTCTTTTCATTGCTAACTCACAAAGATGTTACACTATCTGAATGAAATGTTCAGGAAATTATGTAAATCCGAAACCAAGGCCCTAGAAAGGTACCCTTAAGCTCTTACCTCCACCCCAGCCCCAGAAAAGAGAGGTTGAAAGAACTTACAAGATTCTTGTGTTGGGTAAATATAATTAATGTGCCTACAGGCAAATTAGGATCGTGGAAGGTTTTTTCAAGATTCCATTTCTGATTATATGCTTGTAAGTGCTTCAATATTTTATTAAAATAAGACTGATAAAAAAAAACTTTAAAACTCTAACTCTTAAAAAAACGGCTTATAAATGGGCTCAATTCTTGTGAATTTGCTTGCCAATGTATGATGTCCTGGAGAAAAAGGCTCTAAACAAAATTTTTATTTTTTACTCTTAAGATAGATAAAAGGCTGCTCTACGTCAAATTTGATAAAATTGCGTCAGAGGTAACAAATTAATAACATTTTCCTGCGCGATAGTTTGGCAATAGATACCTTCCTAAAAGTTTCTTTTTTTGACTGTGGTACTGATAACTTTCCGACTGATCTAAACCCTATCCAATGTTAAATTTGAATTGAAGACAATGCTTGTTTGTTTTGACATTAGTTCTACTCTGTTATTGACATTATTGACATTTTGACATTAGTTCTACTCTGTTGGCACTTTGTTTTCTTGTCGGTGAACAAATTCAAGTCAGCTAACGTGTCTTTAAATAAAAATTGCTCACTTGTACCCTTTTACAATAATTATATACTCTAACCCTGAAAATGTAAATAACTTTCATTTTTGTTCAAGGCCAAACTAAGAATTGTATTCATTTATTCGAAATGCACGTGGTTTTCATTTTAGCTCCTCATCCTTTTCCCTAATAAATTTGGGAAGTTATGGGCAAATATCTAATTTTTAAACATCCATAAAGTTGCTAGTGATTGACCTTTTCCTGAGTTGGCTTCCTTCCCTGGCTGCTCTGAACCCTTATTAAAACTGGATTCTGCCTCTTTTGACAGGGTCAAACAATTTGGTCGGAATAGCTTAAGGCAAAACCTAAATTAAGCCTCACTGTGTTTTTTAGAGTGAGAACAGACAATTGAAGTAAACCTTCAATGACATCATTTGAGCCATTTGGTCCTGGTTCGTATTGTACTACGTTTAGAAGATAGTGCTGGTACTCAGCCTGCTCTCTACTTCTCATTTGCTCGTATGAACTTTTCTTTTGTACTTGGTGAGCCTAGCAAATATTAGAATATCACCGCTGTCTTACTTCCTCATGAACACACATATATGATTTGAATGATGTGCAATTTTTTTTATATGATGGCTTTTCAAGCTTTTATGTGATATTCAGCACGAGTACCTTTGCAAAAACAAATTTTTGGACAAAAAAAAAGTTGTTTTTAAGTAATTTCTAAAAAGCTACTTTTTTAAATTTCGAAGAAAAAAAATACATCGTCATACCAACTTGGCATCGATAAAGCTGCTGGATTAAGCATTTCGAATGAATTTTGTCTTCAGACTGATGGAATAAACTTCAACCATGGGTTGTCCTACTTGTGACCATACTTCCGGAATCCCCTAAGCCTATCTAATATTTTCTTACAACTACTACTACTACTACTAACAACTCACCGCAGCACCAAGCCGCCTGAGCTTGGTGCTGCGCTCCTCCTCCATCCCAATCTATTCAAAGCCTCCCTTTTTACACATGCCAACGAAATTCCCATTTCCTTTAAATCTTTCTTTATGACGTCCTCCCACCCCAGACGAGGACGACCTGCTTTCCGTTTAACCCTAGACGGTTGGCCGAAAAGAACAATCTGTCATCCTTCATCCGCACAACGTGCCCTACCCACCTCAACCTTTCTTTCATTATAGCCCTAGAGAGCGGTATTGAACCACATTTTGCATATAGCCTATTGTTTGAAATACGCTCAGTCAGCCGGGTACCCAGAACAATCCTTAAGCAATTTCTTTGGAAAACATCTAGCAAATCTTCATCTGCTTTTCGTAGCGCCCATGCTTCAAAGCCATATTTGACCACTGTCATCACTGTAGCTTCTTATATTCTAATCTTGGTTTGCAGACTTATCTTCATATTCTTCCAAACTTTTTTTAACTGTGAAAAAGCACCCTGAGCCTTGGCTATTCTACTTTTAACATCTTCACTGCTCCCACCATCTTTACTAATAATACTACCGAGGTAAGTGAAGCTGCCCACCTGATCAATCTTTTCATTGCCCAACATCAGCTTTTCATCTTCACTTATTCCTAGACTTAGTGACTTATTATTCTTAACATTAATTTTCAAACCTATTGTAGCACCCTGAACTCGCAAAGCCTCCAAAACTTCATTCATTTTGCTCACACTTTCATCTACGATGCTTAAATCATCAGCATAATCTAAGTCCAGGAGACTTTTTCCTCCCCATTTGATTCAGTGGTCTCACATTGCCTTTCCTGTGCTCCTTAAAACAAAGTCCATCAAAATACTCCATATAAAGGGGGATAGAACACAGCCCTGCTTAACTCATGATTTAATACAAAACCAGCTGCTAACCTCGTTTCCTACCTTAACCGCAGTAGTGTTATTCTCGTACATAGCACTAATCACTTTAATGTATTTGTCTGGTATACCATACAAGGATAAAACCTTTACTAAAGCTCATCTATCAACAGAATCGAACGCTTGCTCATAATCTATAAAACTGAGGACCAAAGGTGTTTGAAAACTCGGGCACTTCTCAATTATTAGCCTAAGAGTAAAAATTTGGTCGACACCTCCTCTACCTTTTCTAAAACCACACTGTTCTTCTCTTAAAACTTTGTCTACGGCATCTCTCAGTCTAAAAAGTATCATATTAATAAGTAATTTCCTACCTACAGAGACCAGACTAACGCCTCGATAATTACCACACTCACTCTTATCACCTTTCTTATAAAGTGGCTTAATTAAGGTTTTCCTAAAATCGTTAGGTACTTCCCCGTTTTTAAAAATCATATTCATAATCTTCAGTAACTTGTGTTATGTTATGATTTTTGAAAAAGGGGAAGTACCTTTTTCACTAATATTCTTAGCCGTTGTTCTAGCTTTCTTCCCTAAGACACCTTCAGCAACTTTACAGACTATTTTTCTAAAATTATTCCAACCATCTTCCCCATTATTAAATTTTAAACTCTCGAGTTTAGTATTCAACTGTTCCTGGAAAGTTTATCTTAAATTCTCATCCTGGAGTCTACCAACATTTTAACTTCCCGGGAGGTAGTTACCCTTCCGATATTTCTTACAACGGTATGAAAGATTTCTCCTAACCACCGTGTTTTCTTTACGAAGAAGAGGATAGAACCAGTCAAGTAAATATCATTTATTCATATACAAAGTCTATAGTGTTTTTAGGTAAAATATTTAAGTTTTGTCTCTTTTATAAGTGATCCATGACTTTTCTGTATTAGAGCTCTTATTTTTGGTCCGATAATATATATTGAAATAGTTCCAGTTGAGAAGACTGGCTGGGGCTCCTGTTTATGAGTTATTTAGAAGTTTGGAGTAATCAGTCCTGTTTAGATGTCATTCTTTTCTTTCCTTCCAGAGTAAATCCAATCACTGGTTGCGTTGAAAAGCCCCATCCAAACCCTATGGAAGGTATGAGCGAAGAGCAAAAAGAGTACGAAGCCATGAATCTGGTTAATTTAATTGACAGATTACAAAGGTGAGACATTACCTGAAACTTGGTATTTACAATCTTCAAGACTTTTCGTAAGTGAATATAAATTAAAAGCACGTATATTTTATATATTATACTAAATTCTATAATTCAAATTGACAGATCACAAAGGTAAGACACTTGCTGAAACTTGGTATTTATAATCTTTAAGATATTTCGTAAGTGAATTTGAAATAAAAATATGTACATTTTATATAATATACTAATTTATCATATATATATTCTGCCGGGTGAGTTTTTCTGTACCTGCCGGGTGAATTTTACGATCGCATCATCCGAGCCGTTATAACTTATCTCGTGCCGTTGAGGGCTGCACCGCCTGCAACTGGGGGGAATAGATAAATCTTCTTGACGATTACCTCTAATGTTCTGTAGAAATCAGATTCCTGGGAGTGTTGCCAATGGAGACCTACGAACTAGTTACCTGCTTTGCGATTAGATACAGACATATAAATAAAACAAACACACATAGAAAAGCAATATTTTTATTTAGATTTACATTTAGGTGTACAACAGTGCTTCACTTCAATTGACGACAAATAGAGGCAAAGTTAATCATTAAATTGACTCTCAAAAATAATGATGATGGCAATAGAGACAATCCATAATTGACGCGAAAAACACTTTTCTTCACTGTATCACACGAGTATAGATCCTGCGCCCTACTAGCTATTTCACGATTGTCCGAAGTCCTGTGGCGGGGGCCGCTACCTTGTAATTACGTTTGCAAACTCACTTCATTATGCTCACTGACCATCCAATAATATGTTTAAATATTTTTGATGATTTAACATTCATACTGCTCTTATAACTTAAGCATCCTGTGAACTCTCTGTATCTAGTGATTTTTTTATTACCAAATATCTTAGCGAAATTCAAAACCGAATAGCGTCGTTGAGGCTAAAGTGCAGTTTCTCTTTTGCTGATTAAGAACGTTTCTTTTTTGAAGCGGGATTTAAACTTAATTAGGGGAAGTTTAATTTATGTCGAAATTATCTTTAGAAGGAAAGAATTTTTTTGGTATTTTAAATATATCACATATTACTCACGGTACAACTTTTAGAACAAAAAAAAATTATATTTTAAAAAACCAACAAAGAGAAAAAATCTCTAAAAAAAACAAACAAACGAGACTGTGGCCAGTGGAGAGAAAAGAAAAACAACAGAAACAAAACAACGCGGATATTTCGCCTGTATACAAACAAGGCGTCTTCAGCACGAAAGACACAAAAAAAACAAGGTAAAACTAAAAACCACTAAAACCACCACCACAAAAAAAAATATACAAGCGGCGCAAACTAATCCACGTAGGGAAAATATGCTAATATTGAGTTACTTCAGTGAGGACACCATAGTAACTGAGGAAAAATAAAAAAAACTGTAAATTAGTTTAATTATTAAGTTGCGAAATAATCCTTTTGTTAACTATTACTGAAGCAAATCGTTTTGGTCTAACAGGTAAAATAGTCCCCTGGTGATTATTTAAAATCTTTACTCCCTTATTGATAATTGATTCACTCTTTAGAAGGTTATCATAAATTGGGTCAATATTTAAATTACCCGTGTCCCTATTTATGGAAAGGTTAGCAAACATATGTTTTTTAATTTCTATGGCTTCCCGGGCCCATTGGGTGTACCCATTATCATTAGAAATAGCCAAGGCTTCATCAAGTTTTACAAAATGATCTGGTTGAAGCCAAATATGCTCTGCTAAAGCTGAAACGAAAGTTTCTGGAGGCTTGCTTAATTGTAGGGTTTTTTCTATTGAATTACGGTGTTCAATAAACCTTTCAACAAATTGTTGGTGAGTCCTACCAATATAGAACTTCCCACAAGAACACGGAATTTTATACACCCCACTTACTAAATTTCCCCGAGTTAAATCCTTACCAGAACTAAAAAAACTACCCATTGGCCTCAGCGATTGGAAACATGTATTAATACCAAATTTACGTAAAACCCGTGAAAGTTTCTCCCCCAAACCAGGTACATATGGTAATGAAATGAAGCTTTTTGATACAACTAAATCTAAAGACTTAGAAACCTCAATAACCCTACTACTATGTTTGGCCCGTCTATTTTCAATTATTTTATCAATGAACTTAATTGGATAACTATTACGTACAAAATAAAATATCCCTCAAGTATAACAATTCCGAATCCAGAAATTCCTGGGAACAGATTTTAAAGGCTCTATCCACTAGTGAAATTACAACCCCCCTTTTCACCGACATAGGGTGGCAAGAATGAAAATTTAAATACCTACAAACTAAATAACTTTAATATTAACTTCATTTTGACAGGCCATTCACAAAAAAAATTAACCTATAATCCTGTATTAATTGAAGAAGGATGAAGCCCTTGATATAAAAACAGACACGCAGGTACCTTCGATAATAGTTCTGAGCAATAAACACTATACGAATCAAATGACTTCCACTATTTCGGACACTATTACACACGAAAAAATTGATTTTCATCCTACAGATAAATATGTAAAATCATCAAGAAAGGAATTGGAGTCAGTGAAAAATAATTTTCACATTACCCCACAGTTTTATAACAAATATCATCCTAGGGGTTGTTCGGCACCCAAGATCTATGGTCCACCTAATATTCATAAGACTGGAGCCCCCCTCCGCCCCATTGTGTCAACTTGTCTGTCACCTGTTTCAAAATTAGGAAAATGGTTGTCGGTAGCTTTGCGTCCACTTTTGGGAACACAAAAATCATATTTAAAAAATTCGACTGATCTTACTAATAAATTGCGAAATTTCAAGCTGGAGGATAGTTCAATTCTTCGCAGTTTTGCTGTTGTGTCCATGCATTAAAATTGTGATTTAAAAATGTACGAGGATATTTTAAAAAGTAAATTAGAAAGACACTTTGATTTAATACACGATGTGACGTTAGCCAGTTTTGATATTGATGTCATTATGAGACTAATTATTCTGGTAGATGAATTTTCTTTTTATTTTGGTTTTAGAGGGGAGTTTTATAGACAAATTTTTGGGTTACCTATGGGGGCTTCTCTTTCTCCTTTATTGGCAAATCTATTCATAGATTCCATTGAAACATCCGCTATAAATAGTTTTAGAATTTCCCCTTGTTTCTGGGGTAGGTTCATGGATGATGTGGTATGCGTTTGGAAACATGGCTTGGACTCCTTAGACCTTTTTTGTAAGCATTTAAGTAGTTTTTATAATAATATTAAATTTACAGTTGAATTTGAGGATAATAATCAATTACCTTTTATGGATATTTTATTAATTAAAAGGGATTTCCATTTACTTTTCTCGATTTACGGAAAACCTACGCACAATGATAGGTATTTAAATTTTCATTCTTGCCACCCTATGTCGATAAAAAGGGGGGTTGTAATTTCACTAGTGGATAGAGCCTTTAATATCTGTTCCCAGGACTTTCTGGATTCGGAATTGTTATACTTGAGGGATATTTTATTTTGTACGTAATAGTTATCCAATTAAGTTCATTGATAAAATAATTGAAAATAGACGGGCCAAACATAGTAGTAGGGTTATTGAGGTTTCTCAGTCTTTAGATTTAGTTGTATCAAAAAGCTTCATTTCATTACCATATGTACCTGGTTTGGGGGAGAAACTTTCACAGGTTTTACGTAAATTTGGTATTGATACATGTTTCCAATCGATGAGGCCAATGAGTAGTTTTTTTAGTTCTGGTAAGGATTTAACTAGGGGAAATTTAGTAAGTGGGGTGTATAAAATTACGTGTTCTTGTGGGAAGTTCTATATTGGTAGGAATCACCAACAATTTGTTGAAAGGTTTATTGAACACCGTAATTCAATAGAAAAAACCCTACAATTAAGCAAGCCTCCAGAAACTTTCGTTTCAGCTTTAGCAGAGCATATTTGGCTTCAACCAGATCATTTTGTAAAATTTGATGAAGCCTTGGCTATTTCTAATGATAAGGGTACACCCAATGGGCCAGGGAAGCCATAGAAATTAAAAAACATATGTTTGCTAACCTTTACATAAATAGGGACACGGGTAATTTAAATATTGACCCAATTTATGATAACCTTCTAAAGAGTGAATCAATTGTCAATAAGGGAGTAAAGATTTTAAATAATCACCAGGGGACTATTTTACCTGTTAGACCAAAACTATTGGCTTCAGTAATAGCTAACAAAAGGATTATTTCGCAACTGAATAATTAAATTAATTTACAGTTTTTTTATTTTTCCTCAGTTACTCTGGTGTCCTCACTGAAGTAACTCAATATTAGCATCTTTTCCCTACGTGGATTAGTTTGCGCCGAGTGTACATTTTTGTTTTTTTTTTTTTTTGGTGGGGGTTTTTTTGGTTTTTAGTTTTTTTTGTGTCTTTCGTGCTGAAGACGCCTTGTTTGTATACAGGCGAAATATCCGCGTTGTTTTGTTTCTGTTGTTTTTCTTTTCTCTCCACTGGCCACAGTCTCGTTTGTTTGTTTTTTTTTAGAGATTTTTATATTTGTTTGTTTTTTGTCATTGCTGGCCGGTTCGGCTTAAGATCTTTCA
>NW_028300808.1:2407550-2465273 GCF_049724085.1 Artemia sp. Qi Xiang Cuo
TATCTATCTAGGCCCCCCCAAAGCCTCCTTTTTCCAAACCCATCTGATGAAAATTTTGAGATAGATATTTTGTTAAAAATAGTTCAAAGGTTGAATAAAAAAAACTCCAGTTTCAATACAAATCCCCAGGAAGAGGGAGAAGGCGTTCTAAGTTTTGGATTAAAGGCATGTATGGTTCATATGAAAGGGATGTTCGCTTAATATTCATAGAGGGCCCATTTGATTGGAAATTGAAATTTCTAGTTAACTTTTTAGAGTCAACAGATTTAAGGGCAACTAGCCCCCCCCTGCCCTTTTTTCCCAAACCCATCCGATAAAAATTTTGGAATAGCCAGTTTTTTGAAAATTGTTCAAAAATTAGATAAAAAAAACTCCGATGTCAGCACAACCCCGCAGGGCCCAGGGGGTAGGCATTATAAGTTATGCCCTGGGGAAATATAAGGTTTTTATAGAAAGAGTTGTCATGGAAACTTCAAAAGGGCTCAATAGATTATAAATTTAAATAGTTAGTGCCCGTTTTAATAGTCGAAAGTGATTGGAAGGCAACTAACACCCCTTCCACGCCCACCGCTACCGCAAACACATACAATCAAAATTATGAGATAGCCATTTTGTTCAACGTAGTTGAAAGTTCTGGAAATTATATCTTTGAGCAGGACACTCCTCCCACAGTCTTCAGGGCAAGTGTTATAAGTTATGCCCTGGGGGCATATAAGGTTCTTATGCAATGAATCCTCGTATAACCTTCAGAGAGGGCTCACTTGATTGAAAATTGAAAGTTCTAGTTCATTTTTTAAACGTCAAAAGATATCGGAGGGTAACAAGCACCCCCACGCCCTTTTTTCCCAAATATATCCAATAAAAATTTTTAGATAGCTATTTTGTTATAAATAGTTCAAAGATCATATTACAAAAACTCCGGTTTCGAAACAACCCCCCAGGGCCTAGGGGACGGTGTTTTAAGTTATGTCCTTGGGGAATATATGGTTCTTATGGAAGAGATGCTCATATAAAATTCAAAGAGGGCTCATTTGATTGAAAATTGAAAGTTCCAGCTAATTTTTTAAGAGTTAAAAGAGATTGGAGGGCACCTATCCCCCCCCCCCTTCCACACCCTATTTTCCTCAAACCCATCCGATAAGAACTTTGAGATGGCCAATTTTTTTAAATAGTTCAAAGACCATATAACGAAAATCCGGGGCGGACACAGCTCCCCACGACCGAAAGCCAATTGATACCCCCCCCCCCCCATGCCCATTCTTCCCCAAACCCATCCGATAAACATTTTGAGATAGCCATTTTGTTAAAAATAGTTCAAACATCAGATAATAAAAACTCCGAGGTTGACACAAACCCATTTTCTTAATTAGATACTGTTACTTCGAAACCAGTTTTCATACTTCGATGAACATTTGATTTTTTTTAAGTTTGATGTTTAAGTAAGGAATTTTTAAAAGTTGAAACTTTTTGCAATCAAAAACGAACAAAATTAATTGAAAAAAACTCTCCGAAAAAAAAGTTTTTCAAAGAAAAGTAAAAGCCATTTTGAACTTGAGCTCAGCATATACAAATACCTGTTAAAATGAAACAGTTCGTGGTAACGAACTTTAAGTAAGGAGCGACCCGGCTCAATAGTAACCGAAACTCTAAAAAACGGATCTATGTATCTATACCAATAGATACATCGAACGAATCAAATTATTATCTGATTTCAAATACATAAGTTATATTAAGTTTAATATTACCAATAAAAAGTTACGCGGCTGAGAAAATGTGACTTATTTTCGAAAAAAGAGGAGAACAACCTCTAAAAGTCATAGAACGTTAATGAAAATCACACCAACAGATTCAGCGTATCAAAGAACCCTACTGTAGAAGTTTCAAGCTCCTATGTACAAAAATGTGGAATTTTGATTTTTTTTTGCCAGAAGAAAGATCACGGATGCCTGTTTATTTGTTTGTTTGTTTTTGTTTTTTTTTTCCCCAGGGGTGATTGTATCGATTCAGTAGTCCTATAATATCGTGATAGGGCTCATTCGAACGAAAATTAAAAGTTATAGTGCCCTTTTTAAATAAACCAAATAATTGGAGGGCATCTTGGCCCCCTCCCACGCTCATTTTCCTCCCGAAGTCACCCAATTAAAATTTAGAGATAGCAATTTTGTTCAGCATAGTCAAAAAGCTAATAAATATGTCTTTGAGAATCACTTAATGCACCACAGTTCCCGGGGGAAGGGTTGCAAGTTATGAACTTTGCCCATTCTTTACATATAGTATTGATTAATTGGGACGTATACTGATGATTTCAGGAGGGATTCTCTTCTGGTGGGGAGTCTTAGGAGGGGCTTACTTGGGAGTATCTTTCCATGGAGGATGTTTCTTTGGGGGAAGAGACATTTCTATGAAGGGAAGCTGGATTTCCCAGCATTATTTAAAAAAACGATCAGAAATTAAATAAAAAAACAAGTTTTTTTCAACTGAAAGCAAGGAGCAACATTAAAACTTACAACAAACCGAAATTATTACGCATTTGAGGGGGTTTGCCCCCTAGTCAATACCTCGCTCTTTGCAATAATTTTTTTTTGTACTTTCAAAAGAGGTATCTTTTCTAATTGACCAGCCTTTGTGATTCAGGGGTTTGTGATTCAAACAAAATTCGAACTTTAGCGTAAAGAGTGAGGTATTGACTGGAGGGGCTAAATCCCTAATATAAGTAATGAAAATATACGAATATAGAAACTCGTTACGTAATTTAATTCTTAATTTACATCGCGAAAAAATTTCGAGAAAGCGATTTTGAACAAAAAAAAAACAAAAAAAAAAACGTAAAATTAATATGCAAATTTCATTTTAACTATTCATTTACGTTGAGCCAAAATCAAAGCTGCATTAATTCATAAATGTTCTGAAATTAAATAGAAAAAAACAAGTCTTTTTAACTGAAAATAAGAGGCGACGTTAAAACTTAAAACGAACAGAAATTATTTCGTATATGAAAGGGGCGGTCCCCTCCTCAACGCCTCGCTCTTTACGCTAAAGTTTGACTCTGTCTCACAATTCTAGTTTTTAAAACAATAAAACACTTTAGCGTTAAGAGCGAGGCGTTGAGGAGGGGACCGCCCCTTTAAAATACGGAATAATTTCTGTTCGTTTTAAGTTTTAATGTCCCTCCTTTCTTTCAGTTAAAAAACACTTGTTTTTTTTTATTTAATTCAAACTCAAGGTGACCAGAAATTATTATTAAAGAATAAATTAAACCAAAACCGAACAGAAATTAAATAAACAATCATAGTAAAAAACATACAACAATTAATAATATAAATGAATAAATTGATCTTAAAGCGAGTAATGCTTTGATTGAATATGAAAATCTAGCTTAAAACAAGAAAAAATATTTTGCTATTGAAGTATAAATGAAACTTAAAACGAACAGAAATTAAATAAAAAATCAATGCAAACAAACATACAATAAATCTTAATGTAGACTAAATGAATAAATAAATCTTAAAACAAGTAAAACTTAAATTGAATATGCAAATCAAGCTACAAACGAACAAAAATCACTGCAAACAAGAATTTGGGTATCGCCTCCTCCTCTCACTGTAAAAGTCTAAAACCTACAGCGTCATTAGCGCTTTACTGAAAACTATATATGTCTTGAAATTAATAATTTAATTCTTTATTTTTTATTTTTAACCATAAGGTGGGGTCAGGACCTTTCTTTTGATAACAATAAAAAAAAGTACAAGCATCTAAGAGTTTTTAAAACTTTTGGCAGGAGGACTTGCAAAAATAATTTAGTACAAAAAACTCTCAACCTTTCATGACTAAAAAAAGACCTATATATATATATATATATATATATATATATATATATATATATATATATATATATATATATATATATATATATATATATATATATATATATATATATATATATATATATATATATATATATATATATATATATATATATATATATATATATATATATATATATATATATATATATATATATATATATATATATATATATATATATATATATATATATATATATATATATATATATATGGGTACTCAAAAGGGTACTAACCCTTGCGGTACTCCTTCGTTGTACCTACTCTTTTATATATGTCAAACCAAAGACGCGACGAAAAACTCGTTTTTACGGAATGATTCAAGACACCGCTGTAGAGAAATACACTGTATAGCGTGGTTTTAATTGCGTATAAGATTTAAAGTGTTTTTTTGGTTTTTTTCTGGGGGAGAGGTGCGAAAGGTACCTAGGTTAGGTTAGGTTACGTATTTAATATATACTATGCTTTGCCCCCCACACTCCCCTAATGTATATATGCATATATATATATATGCACACATATATATATATATATATATATATATATATATATATATATATATATATATATATATATATATATATATATATATATATATATATATATATATATATATATATATATATATATATATATATATATATATATATATATATATATATATATATATATATATATATATATATATATATATATATATATATATATATATATATATATATATATATATATATATATATATATATATATATATATATATATATATATATATATATATATATATATATATATATATATATATATATATATTGTATTTTAAAGAAAAATTCTAATAGATTTATAATAAACCTAGTAAATAAAAATAGATAAAATATATAAATAAACAATAAATATTATAGAAATTTAACTAAATGAATAATATAAATAAATAACAAATGAATAAAACATAAAAATATAATAAAAATAAGTATTAAAGATAAAACAAAGAGTGGATACACGTTCTAATACATACAATTTAAATTCTAAATACATAAAACACACTGATCTATATCAGCTATTTTAATTGTCAACATTTTTCTTTTTTACTTTTGAGTACTGTGGTTTCATGGAACTATATCCATTTTAAATAATTTCATTAAGTAAAGGCAAAATCGAACAAATTCAAATGCAAACCAAAAATAATGTCAAGTGTATGATTAAAATAGTCGAATCAGGAACCAGGACGACAATTTTCCCAAAAACAACGATTTCTTCTAAGCTTCAAACTTTTGGTTTTCTTTTTTAAGGTTTTGGAATTGTTGTAATCCCTTGCCGAAATACATACAAATATTTGTACAATTACTGTATCTATACAATTTTGTTCTTTACGCAATTTAATGTCTTTTCATACATACTATGTCTTTTCAAAGATATCTGATTATTAAGCAAATCCAATTTCTAATAGTGATTTCTGCTAAGCTTCAAAATTTTGGCTTTATTTTTTAAGGTTTTTGATTTATTGTAATCCCTTGTTCAAATCTATACAAATATTTTTGCAATTACCAGATTTTTGCTCTTTAGGCAATTTAATGTCTTTCATACTGTATGTATTCAAAGATATTTCATTATAACAGTGTTTGTTTCCAAAATTATGGTTTTTAACAGATTTTCCCTCTAGCCAATAGCAACTAAAATACCGAAATTAATATACATTTAATGGACATATGCAATTACTGAAATATCTGTTCAGTCTTTTTAGACTTGTTAACACAAATCCGCTAAACATTTTTGCTACTATTCGATTTTGTTTTCTTTTGTAGTGATCCCAAATTGCATTTTCTATTTCTGTTAAATTTCTATAAAATTCATTTTCTATTTTAAACCTGGGAATACAAATTTTTGCACCCCTAATATTTTTGGTATAACTGACTTTACACGTAAAACAATCAATCTCAAATTTTTTATTATAGCTCTGTTCTCCAGGGTCTGGTTTGGAACTTGTTAGTTCAAACCAATTAATTGTTTTCCAACTTTTTTCACGTAATTCCTCAGTTTGCTTGAGAAATTTCTCCAATGTTGAATCTAAGCATATCTCACAATCTTTGATATGCATAAAAAAAATCGTTATCAGATATAGCATTTGGTTGAACCCTGTATTTGCCTAATAAATTAACAAAAGCGTCATTGGTCTCTTTACGTTTTTGGTCTAACAAAACTGGAAAATAACGGCCTTCTATTTCATTGCGTATCTTCATTGCATTTGCCTTGAATTTGAATTCTCTTAAGTTATGTTTAGAGATTTTATATGAAAAATATGGCCTGAAAATTTCATAGTATGTAATTTTTTTCTTGTTTTCTTCATTAACAATTTAGAGTCCTAAACCATTTAGATCCAGACTGACCACAGTCAATGGGTTATCATACTCAGTCAATCTTTTTAACAGCTCTTTGTCACTTGTAATTATTACACTGCGCTGATTGTTTAGCACCTTTGTTAACCAATAAATATTTGTGCCGTTTATATGAATGGAATTTGCTTTGGTCCATTTTGCTTTTTTGATTGAATCAGTCAATTTTAGGTTAATTTCAGTTTTCCAAAGTCCTTTTTTAGAACAAGTATTTGATCTTTTAATGGATTCTCCCAATTGTAGAGTATTTTTTTATCTGAACCGAGAGTATGCAGTGTAGTGATCCTTTGACCATAGTTGAGAGATTCAGAATGAAGGTTATATATCTCCCAAGGTGCTAATCCAAAGGCATATGGATATATCGTCGTGCCCAAAACCAAAGGGCGTATCTAACATTTTACAAATTTTACAGGAGAGCAAAAACAAGGTTTGTGAAGCTGTTTTTAAGAAGAGATTTTTTCTAATGACGCAGTCGCAATGTAATTATAGGTTCTTTACTACGAGAAATCGATTGGTGAATAGTAAAACTCTGAAAATTTCTTAGAACACTAGAAAAACCAGATACGCCCTTTGGTTCTGGTCATTCTAAAACATTTCCTTTAGTTACGACCAAGTGATTTTTGAATAAGTTTGTGTAATTTTGCTTCAAATATTAAAAAAGATTACAATAAAGCTTCAATTAAATTATCAAAGGAAGGCACAAATTCACATTACTCTCCGTTGTCACTTTCGTCGTCAATATCACTGTCTTGTAGGACATCCTTCACGGCTTTGCCATGGGGAAGGTTTCGGTAGAATGCATGGAAGACACACAGTAGAAGACACACAGTTCGGTAAAAGACACACAGACACACAGACACACAGACACACAGACACACAGACACACATACACACAGACACACAGACACACACACACACAGACACAAAGACAGACACAGACACACACACACACAGACAAACACACCCACACAGTCACAGAACCACAGACCCAGACCGACACACACACACACACACACACACAGACACACACACACACACACACACACACACACACACACACACACACACACACACACACACACACACACACACACAGACACACACACACACACACACACACACACACACACACACACACACACACACACACACACACACACACACACACACACACACACACACACACACACACACACACACACACACACACACACACACACACACACACACACACACACACACACACACACACACACACACACACACACACACACACACACACACACACACACACACACACACACACACACACACACACACACACACACACACACACACACACACACACACACACACACACACACACACACACACACACACACACACACACACACACACACACACACACACACACACACACACACACACACACTAACAGCAATGAAATGAATCCAAGAGTACCCTCTATTGCAGTAGAAAAGCCAAGGGGGCATCGTAAAGCCCTTGAAAGGGAAGAGTAGGCTTGTGGGATAATGAATACCATTGAGAATAAGAGGAAGGATATCACTAATACCACTAAGGAAAAAGCTAAAGTATTTTGTTCATGTTTATGAATTCTATAAATATTAATAAAAAAAATTTTTTTCAATTGCATGTAAAACGTTAATAGAGAATTAATCTTTATTTCAGGAAGAAATTACTTCAACATTTTGGTTAGAATATGGTGTACCTTCTTACACACACACGAGTTTGTCTTTCCCTCTTCGTTACATGGAATTTTACACATATATTAAGGATAATCCTGAGCAAGTATAAAATATAACTACAGATAGACATAGACGACAAGAGCTCTTAAAGGAAACTGTGAAATATATTAGTAACAATGATTTGAATCAGTTTGTAAAAATAGTCAGATAACAACGTTATTAATATTATTGTATTTTTTGAAAATAAAAATGTTTTGAAATTATTTTTTGTTTGTTTAACACATGTTTAAGCAATAAACATGCTTTAGCTTACTTTCCTTTTTCATTTACGACTTATTCGTCATGTTTGGCTCTAGGATACAGTTTGAAACATCAAGGAACATTTTTTTCTGAAATTTGAAACAGTTACACATTTTTCTAATAGCACCAACTTTTCCATCAAAGATAATACATTTTTCTTAAAACTAAAAATTTTTGTCAAAAAAACAATTTTTTTAGAAGTAGAAGGTTTTCCAGCAAAAATAACAAATTTTTTCGTTTATTATAACAAGTTTTCTGTTAGAAATAACAAGTTTTCCTTAACACTAACAAATTTTCTCATCAAAGTAACAACTATTTCCTTAATACTAACAATATTTTACTTAACACTATTAAATTTCTCCTATCAATAACAAGTGTTTTCTTAACAGTAACAAATTTTTTCTAATAGCACCAACCTTTCCCGTCAATGATAACAAATTTATCTTAAAAGTAACAATTTTTCGTCAATGATAACAAGTTTTCTGTTAGAAGTAGCAAGTTTTCTGTCAAAGATACCAAATGTTTCCACAGAAGTAACAATTTTTTCATTATGACATTAAGTTTTCTGCCAGAAGTATTAAGTTTTACTTAACACTAACAAATTTTCTCTTCGAAACATCAAATTGTTTCCTTAATACTAACAAACTTTTACCTATAACTATCAAATTTCTCTTAGAAGTAACATTTTTTATCAGTGATAACACGTTTTCTCCTTGAATTAGCATGTTGTTCAGCAAAGATAACAAATTATTCTTGAAAGTCACAATTTTTCGTTTATGTTAACAAGTTTTCTGTCAAAAGTAGCCAGTTATCATTAACACCAACAAATCTTCTCATCGAAGTAACAAGTTTTTCCTTTTATACAAAAAAACTGTTATTTAACACTTTAAAATTTCTCTCTTAGAAGTAAAAGGCTTTTTTTCTTAACAATAACAAATTTTTCTAAGAACTCCAACTTATCCGTCAAAGATAACAAATTTATCTTAAAAGTAAAAATTTTTGTCACTGATAACAATTTTTCTGTTAGAAGTATAAGGTTTTCCAGCAAAGATACCAAATTTTTCTTAGAAGTAACTATTATTTTCGTTTGCAATAATAATTTTTCCGTCAAAAGTAGCAAGTTTTTATTAACACTAACAAATTTTATCATTGAAGTAACAACATTTTTCTTAACACTAACAAACTTTTACTTAACACTATCAAATTTATCTTAGAAGTAACAGGTTTTTTCTTAAAAGTAACAAATTCTCCTCATAGCACCAATATTTCCATCAAAGATAACAAATTTTATTTAAAAGTAACAATTATTGTCAATGATAAAGAGTTTTCTGTTAAAGGTAGAAGGTTTTCTGTCAAAGATAAGAAATGTTTTCAAAGAAGTAACAATTTTTTTCGTTTACAAGTTTTCTGTCAGAATTAGCAAGTTTTCCTTAACACTAACAAATTTCCTCATCAAAGTAATAACTATTTCCTTAATACTAAAAAACTTTTACTTAACACTATCCAATTTCTTCTAGAAATAACAATTATTTTCTTAACAGTAACAAATTTTTTCTAATAGCACCAACCTTTCCCGTCAAGGATAACAAATTTATCTTAAAAGTAAAAATTTTTGTCAATGATAACAACTTATCTGATAGAAGTAATAAGTTTTCTGTCAAAGATACAAAATTTTTCAATAGAAGTAACAATTTTTTCGTTATGATAACAAGTTTTTTGCCATGAGTGCTACTTCTGGCAAAAAACTTGTTATAATAACGAAAAAAATTGTGCTTCACACTAACAAATTTTTTCTTTGAAGCATCAAGTTTTTTCCTTAACACTAACAAACTTTTACCTAACACCATCAAATATTTCTGATTAGTAACATTTTTTACTAGTGATAACACGTTTTCTCCTTGAACTAGGAAGAAGACAGAGGAAGGAAGACAGATTGCCGAAGATTGGCCCTTTCAGCCAACTGTCTAGGGCTAAATGGAAGGCAGGTTGTCCTCAGTTGGAGTGGGAATAAGTCTTACAAAAAAACTTAAGGGAAATGGTAACTTCCCGGGAGCATGTAAAGATGGAAGCTTTTTTTAAGTTTCTTGACATTGTTTAGATTAGGATCGAAAACAGGAAATTTTGAAATATAAAAAAAGAAAGCAAAGAATGAAAGAGCAGAAGAGAATTGAGAAGGGCTTGTTGGAAAGGAAATCACAAATAAAAAAAGTAAAGGATGAAAGAGCAGAGGTGAAAGGAATCAAGAGACAGGACATGGCGGAAAACAAAGCAGAATTTTTTTTACACTTTATAAAGGGAATGAAGCTTCACTTCTACTGTTTGATAAGGACACAGACTGGGGTGTAATGTTTACCTCTGAGGCAGAAGATTTTGAAGAACTTGGTTGTGGAGGTTAGAATAGCAGATTTCGTAGGAATGTTACTCTAAATGAGCTTAGCAAAATGCAGACAAATAATTCTCTACAAACTTATCGAATTATTTCTGATTTTTTACTACCACTACTACCAATAACTCATGGCAGTATAAATCTGGCAGTGGCCAAAAACAGCTTTTTACAAAGCTGCCTTGCCTGAATAAACAATCGACCCTCGATAACTTAAATCTCGATAACTCGGAATCCTAGATACCTCGAATTATTTTCAAGCTCCTTGGAAAAATTTGTTGAAGTCAAGAAAAAAAACCTGCTTAACTCAAAATAATTTTGCGGTTATATGTTACCTCTGTATCTTGAAGGGACTCAAAAATTACTTCTATAGCTCAGAGTTCAGTAGATAAGTCTTCATTTAATTTCCACTTTACCTCCGCAAGCCAAAGTTTACCTCTATGTCTCGAAGTTCTTCCAACGGACCTCTGTTACTTGAAACCACAGTATGCGGGTAACAACGTATAAACATTGATATGTATAAATTCTATTTTACTTATTTTTGTTATAGATTCTGTTAATAATTAGTTGTCTGTTTCCTAGCAAAATAAATTTATTACTGACATTTGAAAGTCAAGTCTTAACATTTGAAAGTAAAAGTCCTGATATGTCAAGTTTATAATTCACTAATAAATTCACTCCTAACTTTTTAGTGGCTCTAGGGAGTAAATTTAGCCATTTTTTATCTCTGGAACTCGAATTTTCGTCAAACTGTACGGAACTCGAAGAAAAACCGTTGTCCCCTGTATTTCGAGTTAGCGAGAGTCCACTGTACCTTGAGAGTAGCCAGTCCTATAGCACCTTACGGTAAGCAGGTTTAAACCGTAGTTCCTAGAGTTTCCAGTTAAGCTTCTATTCCCTTACTATCGTACCATTTAAACGGAATTCCTGATATTATTTTGAACTATGACTTACAACATTTTGCAACACCACCGAAAAACCGCTTAAAATCCAACTCATTCACAAAAATATCGATGCCAGACTAGGTCAGTGTTAAATAATTTTGATATTATTGAAAAAAAATAATTGAAACAATATATGACCTACAATACAATAAAATGAATTATTGTCTTTGTCACGCCCAAAAGTCATATCTTACATTTTTCTAATTTTTAATATAGTTATAAAAACCATTTGCTAAATTTTTCTTATTTACCGAAAAAAAAGTTCAATAGGTTTTAATTTTGATTTGGTATAAGTCCAAGTGAGATATAAACTAGTGGGGCTTAAATAGAGAAATGCTTTCAATAAGTTTTTTTTCTTATCCCACTTCTTCTCTCAGTGACATTTCATGCTATACCTCTTTGTAGCTGATTCTTCTACTAGGACTACCTCCCCGAAGTAGCATAATTTTAGACATGAATATATAAATAGTCGGAGGTAATAGGCTTGAGATTGTCTGTGTAGGATTTTGACTCTTGTTGATAGAAGAATATCACCAAGTGCTGAATATTATGTTGTGAAAAAGATGAGCCCAGGATTTTACAAAGCCACCATTCAACTGGATTTCCCATGGGCTTTTTACTGTCGGGTTCTAAGCCAGCTTAAGCGCTTCGGTGCAGATTTGAGAATATATGTTGGTCCCCGTCCTGCACCAATATCCGGGACGTTTGTTTTTTCCTGTGGCCGTCCTGTTAAAGATTATAAAAATTGGAACTTTGAACGTTACAACGTTGAACAATAGCTATCGTATCGACATTTTGACTGACAAATTAAGTCGATTCGAATTGGACTGATTAGGAGTTTCAGAGACTCATTTCTCAGGGGTAAGAAGTATGAATTTAGGTGATATAGAATGTATTTACTCAGGCAGAAGGGATGGGGTTGGGCTCATGATGAATGAAGAATCTGCTAAGGCTTGTTTAAGCTGCGATGTTATTAATAATAGAATGGTAATCGTTCATATTATGACTAAAAAGTGAAGGGTATCAGTCATAGTGGAATATGCCCTTGTATAACCAACTAACGGAGATAATAGTGACTCAGATTAATTTTACGTACAATTAAAGGAGCAAATTGACAGGTTTCCAGGTAGAAATATGATGTTTTTTTTAGGAGAATTTAACACATAGGTTGGTGGAAATAGAGATAGATGGTATCCCAGGTTAGGTAAATTTGGTTTAGAAAAAGAAAAGAGTAATGGCTTCAGACTGCTGTAATTCTGTAGGTATTACAATCTAGTTATAACCAATACAGTGTTAGGTCATAAAATGGTCAATAAGTTAACTTGGTATATACTTGATTGTGAGACAGCGAACCTTATTGATTATGCTATTGTAAATCATCCACTGGAAGGATCAATACAAGATACTAGGGTATATAGAAGTGTTTTTATTGATTTTAGAAGTAAAGATCATCATCTATTTGTTTCTAGGGTTAATTTAAAGCTGAAGTTTCAGAAGGTTAACTACTTTTCAGGAAGGTTATTATGCTAGTAGACTCCAGGATGAGAATTTGAGAGAAATTTCTCAGGAACAGTTTAATGGTAAACTGGAGAGTCTAAATTTTGACAATGTAGAAGATAGATGGAATAATTCTAGGAAAACATTTTGTGAAGTTGCTGATGCTGTCACATGGAAGAAAGTTAGTAGCGCAGTTAAAAACATTAGTGAAAAACCTTTATATTTAATAAAGAGGAGAGGGGGCTCGTACAAAAATTATCTGAGTGATGGATCATATGGAAACAAGAGGAATGTAAAAAAAGTGGCGAAAGCATTAAAATATTAACTTAGAAGGTGTGAAGTGTAGGCCATGGATAAAATTGCCCAGGATATGCAAGATGTAGCTAGATGGTATAATAAAAAATATTGTACTGGTATTTAAATAAATTGGGAGACATTAGTCAATTTGAACTTGTCCCAGTTAAAGATAGGAACAGGGCCACTTGAATGATAAGGGAAGAGTTAAAGAAAGATGGAAAGAACATTTTGAGAATGTGCTTAACCGAGATAGAGTTGCAGGAAAAGATATAGAGGAAAATGAAAAAGTTAGTAATACCTTGGATGTGAAGAAAGATTTGTTTTGCGAGGAAGAACTAGTGACAACGGTACTAACGGTACTAAAATGATTCAAAAATAACAAGGCCCCAGGTACTGATAGTAAGGTAAATGAGTTTTTCAAATATGGTGGCTCTGAGGTAAGAAATTAGCTACCGAAAATTATGAATACGATTTTTGAAAAAGGGGAAGTACCTAGAAATTTTGGGAAAACCCTAATTAAACCACTGCATAAGAAAAGTGATAAGGGTCAGTTTGGTAACTATCGAGGCATTAGCCTGGTCTCTGTAGGTAGTAAATTACTTAGTAATAGGATACTTTTAGAATACCACATGTGCAGGTTTCGGAAATAGGTATTTAGCTCCAGCTATTTGGAATGATATTCCAGCTTGCATTCGGGAGGCTGAGTACATTGGGTTATATAAAGCAAAATTTAAGAAATATTTATTGGGAAAGGGCAGCTAATTTTGGTATTATTTTTTATTTGAGAGTACTTTTTTGGTTATTTTGTTTCATAGTTGAGAATTAGAGGATTGCAGCCGTCTATCATCAGGCTTTTTGAGCCTTCCCCGGGTGGTTTTGTGTACATATATTTCGTTTTGTAATTAATAGTAAATAAAACAAATTTGTTAAAATTTGCTAATTTGTTTGACTGAGAGATGATGTAGACAAAGTTATAAGAGAAGAACAGTTCGGTTTTAGAAAGAGTAGAGGATGTGTCAACCAAATTTTCACTCTTATGTTAATAATTGAGCAGTGCCTGAGTTATCACACACCTTTGGTCCTCAGTTTTATAGATAATTAGCAAGCGTTTGATTCTGTTGATAGAAGAGCTTTAGCAAACGTTTTATCCTTGCATGGTATACGAGACAAATACATTAAAATCATTAGCGCTATGTACGAGAATTACACTGCTGCAGTTATGGTAGCAAAAGAGGTCAGCAGCTTGTTTCAAATTAAATCAAGAGTTAGGCTGGGTTGTGTTCTATCCCCTTTTATATAGATAATCTTCATTGACTTTGTCTTTAGGAGCACAGGAAAGGCAATGGGAGAACAAGGAATCAAATGAAAAGGAAAAACTTTCCTAGACTTAGATTATGCTTATTATTTAAGCATCCTAGATGAAAGTTTGAGCAAGATGAATGAACTTTTAGAGGTTTTGCGAGTTCAAAGTGCTAGGAAAGGTCTTAAAATTAATTTCAAAGAAGACTAAGTCACTAAGGCTAGGAATAGGTGAAGATGAATAGGTGAGGTTGCGTAACAAAAAGATTAATCAGGTGGACAACTTCATTTACCTTGATAGTATTATTAATACTTGATATATATATATATATATATATATATATATATATATATATATATATATATATATCGTCTGCCAGGCTGTGTGATTGAATTATTTGTACTATTTCATTTGGATTGAATTATTTCATTTGGAAAATTAGAAGGTGTTAATTGGAAAGTGGAGGGAGGGACTTAAAAAAGTCCCCCTTGCGGGTAAGTCATTGTTTTGTGACTTTACATTGATATTTGATTACGCTTGGATCTACGATTGCTGAAAGTGAAAAATTTATTTTGAATCCGTTACTGAATTGTGTTAAGAGAGCACTTACAGATGGAATAAAATGGGAGTGTATCGTAAAAGCATGTGTTGCTTTCTATACACATGAAGATGTTATAAAGAAGAAGCGAATCCTTCATACTGAGTTGAATATTACGAATCGTCTTGTGACCTACTCTAACGATGAAGACAATATCATTGAATTGTGCAAAATTCTAGTTTCAGCTGCGAAAAATAATGTGAGCCTGCCAAAATTTTTCATCTTTAACCCCTTCTCGGTTCCGGTCATCGGAGATGCGGGGAATGCAACAGTTACTGCCAAAGTAAATGAACTCTCTTGGAAGCTTGATTATTTTTTAGCTACCCAGTCCGCTCCAGCCACCAGTATTTTCACAAGGAGTCGTAGTGCACCTGAAACGTCCAAGCCCTGAAACTCTACCTATTCCGTTGTCTTAAAAAATCCGCCCAAGGAGCTTAATGGCCCAAATGACCGGAAAGCTTTCATAGACAGTTTCTGTGAAAATACAAATGACATTAGTGAACTTTGCAAATCTGAAAACGAATGGAAGCTTGTGGTCAGGTCGAAAGCTGCAGCAGCGAAAATCGTTGAGAAAGCGATATCTTCCAAGCCCGATCTCAAAATTACTGTTCGAAAACCCTTGCACATAGCTGTGCTTCAAAATGTTCCTAAGGATATAAACTGTAAAGGACTAAATAATCTAATCCCGAATAGTACGAAGACTGAACAGTGCGGAAAATCCCGTTCTTTCAAAGTGTATTTATAGAATTTCAGTGAGCTCCAACAATTTCCGAGTGTTTCGGTGATTATCGGCTACGAGCGTCAACCTGCTGATCCGTTTAAGTTCTTGCCAAGACGATGCTATAGCTGTCACAAAATCGGTCACCTCACTTCCCAGTGTACAGTTGAACCTTTATGCTCTAGATGTAATGGCTAATGGCTCGTTCGCGAATAAAATTTCGATCTTAGATGTTTTTTTAGCAAAATGAAGTTGTCTGTTTACAATAACATTTCGTCACAAGCCGCAGTAAAAGTATTCTTAGTTTTAATAGTTCAGTATCAGTTTATTCAGTTTCAGCGAAGCAGCTCAGTGGAAAAGGGTGACCCTCCGGTGGTATTATCACTTTTGTTCGTTTGACTCTAAGATCTAGTGTATTTGAAGTCAATGATAATTTTCTGGCAATTCGTGTTGAAGACTGTGTTTTTGTTAATGTATATTTGCCTACAAATTACCATGATGAGCGTTTGGAGCGTGCTTTTACTTATTCTAGTGATAAACTCGGCCCGTTTATTAACCGTATTAGATCCTTAAGCCTTCAATACATATTTGTTGGTGACTTCAATTGCTACTTGAATGAACCGCTCTTATCTAGGTCTCTACGTTCTACGTTGTTGCTTAGTATTTTTGGGGACCAGTTTAACCACAAGTGCAAAGATTTAAATTTTACACACGTACACACCTCAATGTCCACATCAGATCTCGATCATGTCGTTGCGTCCGCATATCTCAGGATTTCGCCTGTCAAGGTTTGGCTTGATTTTCAGCTGTCTGATCACTTACCATTACAGTTCTCAGCCGAGATTCCTTGCCACAGCTTAGATACACAAACGCAAACAACTTCGAAAATACCTCCTAGGTCTCGCCGTGATTGGCGTAAAATTAACCCAGTTTTATTTCAAGAAGAAGCCGCCAGAGTCCTTAGCAAGATCCGTGTCCCTTTCCATCTTCTCTCTGGATTAACTGCTCTTTCAAGGGAGGAAACACAACTATCAGTTGACTTTTTTTGCGCAGAAATCGGCCATGCCCTTCGCTGTGCTGAAATAGCTGCCGTCCCTCTAAGTAGACCCCGTCATCATACCCTTGCTGGGTGGTCTGAAATTCCAGAGTTACTGGATACCCATTCTAAGTCTAAATTCTGGCTTCAACTTTGGGTTTCTTGTGGACGACCCCGTTCGGGGGTAGTCAATTCAATCCACCTGCTCACAAAAAGAAAATTCGCAAAGGAGCTAAAAGCTCACAGAAAAAAGATTATTGATATCGAATCTACACAGGCCAAAATTAATCCTTCTCTCCTTTGGCGTTTTCTGTCCTCTAATAGAAATGTGTCTTTATCCGCATCTGCTATCCCTGATTCTGAATGGTACGCATATTATGAGTCAGATTTTTCGCCTCCTGAACCAGCCCTCAACGAAAGATACGAAGTTGAGCTGGATGACTTCTTAGAAAGTTGTCCTTGGAGTAATTATCTTGTAACGGAGGGAGCTGTATGCAAGGCCATCTCTCACCTAAAACCTAAGCAATCTTTTGGGATTGACGGGATCAGTGCACTCCATCTAAAAAGTTTTGGGCCCGCTATCATTAGTCACGTAACCCTCCTGATGCAGATTATCCTCATTCAGGGTATTGTCCCAACCACTTTCTAAATTGGAGACCTTACGCCAGTTCCTAAAAAAGGAAATGTTGCCATGCAATGCCCCTCTTTCCGTCCAATCACGGTTACTACCTCTCTATGCAAGTTATTTGAACTTTTATTCGTAGATGAGTTTGAAAAACTGTGTCGCAGTCCACCAAGACAATTTGGTTTCCAACGCGGCATTGGTTGTGCGGAAGCACTCCATGTCGTTGCATATACACTCCTGGATGCACGCAAATCAGGAGAAAGTCTAGCGATCGGGGGCTTAGAGCTGCAGAGAGCGTTTGATTCATTCATTCATGGGCTTATGTTGCTAAACTCAGCTAACAGAGGAGTGATTTCAAATATCATCCGGGCTTTGCGTGATCTTTATTCTCGCCTTCGCGTACGACTCAAGCTCCCTCTCGATAAATTCCTTCCGCCAGCCCCGCGGTCAGCTTTGATACCAGTCCGTAAAGGTGCCCGTCAGGGAGCAGTTTTATCCCCCAATTTCTTCAACAACTACATTATTGAACCTCAAGACAGCTGTCCTTCATTATGCATTCTCAGTTCCATTGACATCTCCCTAGTATGCTATGCTGATGACACGCTGAATCTCAGCCGAACGCTTAACCGCCTTTCATAAATATTCTCATGTCTGCAGTCCAACTACAAGAAATTCGGTCTGAGATTTAACTCCCAAAAGTCGGAAGTCAGTAGAGTGCTAAGTTATACTTTGCTTGCAGGTATAGGAATTCCCATGCTATTTGCATACCGCAATAGGACCAGGCTATTTGCTTACCTTTCCTTGGTACCTTTCCAAACGAGCGGGGATTCCCAACTGTTTCCTATACATTGCAAAAAGCGAAATATTTAGTATAAATTTGGAAAAATATCAATCTATTGAAATGGTTAACATAACAAACATGTTTTCAACCAGATAGGTTTTTGAAGCACATTCAGCATGGCGTGTTTTATTTTATTTTTTTGGCGATTGGCATTTTTTTCTGATAACAAGTACCATTCATTGCGATCACAGCTCTAAAAAAAGGGTTTAACATTTTCGAATTGGATCGTACGAAGGTGGAGAAAAAGAAAAAGGGTTTAGCATATGCAAATTGGACTATACGAACGATATTGATTTCTGATTTTTTGGGCAATTGCCTTAACTCGAGAGTAGTTTTTTATTAAAAAATTGAATGTTACAATCAGAAATGTTTGATTGACATTTGCAAAAAGGGATAAGGGATTCGTGAATTGGACTGTACAAACGATATATATTGAATAATAGAGACAAAAACAGAACTAGATAGTATTTGCGAATTGGATTGTATGAAGATGGAGAAAAAAAAGAATTAAACTGATTATCAGTTAAGGTAACCCCGAAGGTCTTGTTAACTCAGGTAATTTGTTATAAATTTGAAACAACATCAATCTATGAAAATGGCTAACGATGATAGAATGACATTGTGAGTTGACCTAGCTTTACCTCTCCGATGTGGTCTGTATAATACACAAGTGATGTTTGAACAGTGTCGTCAATTTAAAATAGGGTCTAACGTTTTACTATACTAAAAAGTTGATACTAAGAGAGATATAGATGGTAAGAAAAGATATATTCTAAAATATATTCTAAAATATATTCTAGAATATATTTTAAAATATATTCTTGTGCATACCCATACTCCTATTGATGAGGACTGATGGTTCTAATTCAATATTTTTTTCATGAAAGTAGACTATTTTTTTGGACTTCGAAATTATTCAACTTTTTTTTACATCTCTAAATCATATCAGAAAAATAGAATGAAACTTTTGATTTAAATTTTAAAATATATTCTTGTGCTTACCCATACTCCTATTGATGAGGACTGATGGTTCTAATTCAATATTTATTTCATGAAAACAAACTATTTTTTTAACAAATTTTTTTTTGGACTTTGAAATTATTCAATTTTTTTACATCTCTAAATCATATAAAAAAATAGAATGATACTTTTGATTTAAATTTTTAAATATATTCTTGTGCATACCCATACTCCTAATGATGAGGACTGATGGTTCTAATTCAATATTTTTTCATGAAAGCAAAATATTTTTTTAACTAAATTTTTTTTGGACTTCAAAATTATTCAACTTTTTTTCAATATTTTTTCATGAAAACAAACTATTTTTTTAACAAATTTTTTTGACTTTGAAATTATTCAATTTTTTTACATCTCTAAATCATATCAGAAAAATAGAATGACACTTTTTATTTAAATTTTTAAATATATTCTTGTGCATACCCATACTTCTAATGATGAGGACTGATGGTTCTAATTCAATATTTTTTCATAAAAAACAAACTATTTTTCTTATACTTTGAAATTATTCAGCTTTAGTTATTTGTTTTATTTTTTTTTGTACGTATCTTAAAATGACAAAATATGCTTACGACTCTAACAATTGTACTCTATGCTTGTTCAGAGACACAATGTGGCTTTCCCACTGGTATTCTATGGCCGTTTATCGACACTACCTAGTCTATTGCATGTATTAAATCAGTATTTTTTACGCAGTGGAACGATAGACACATAAGTCATATCTTTAAAAAAAGTGAAGATAGAGCATTTTAATAAAGTGTGTTCACATGACAATGTTATTGTAGCATTGAATGCCGACAAGGAGAAGAATTTAAACTATGAAACAAGTACAAGTGATAGTACTATTGGAAATGTATGCACGCATTGTCATGAGAGTAAGGAATTAAATTTCTTTGGAGTACCGAAAAAAATTCAACTCTTATGTTGGTGGATATACGAAATTAAGATCTCCAGAGATGATTGCACTCAAAGAGAATGCCAACATAAAAATAATCGTAGATGATAGAGGACAACTCCTTACTACTGTTGCAGGTAACACATTATCTACTGATAAAATCCAATCGTCAGCTTTCAGATATTAGCATTCAACGGAAGGTCAAAAAAAGAAAGGCCTACTCTTCTACTAATGTCATAAACCATATCTTGTCTACGTGCCAAAACTGTTACCTGTGTAAAAATAATGTGATAGTAGACAGTGAAATTGCTAGAAAAATAAAAAAGGGCATTGACAGAAAATATCACTATGGAATATAAAGATGAACGATGATAAACAAAGCACCAGCAAACGTTACTGCCATTGATCAAACAGTCAATGAACCAAATAATACCAAAGACGAAAAGCATATTGAGCCTGTTGATGACACACCAGTAAAAATTGTGTATGACTTAAAATTGAATAATATATATATAGATTATTTTAAAATTGAATATACAGATTATTCTACTGATTACGAACTAAGAGAAGACAATGCCTAAAATATCAAGAGAGAACATGGTGAACTATCTTATGCAACAGATTCAAAATATCCAAAGTTGATCATTGATATTAATAATGTATCATAATATATTTTTGTATTAACATTCAACATAGCATTATTTCATTAAAAGTATATTATGCATTACATTGTTATGTGTTTATTATTTTTAGAGTAAGCTAGCATATCAAACGTTTAGAATGTCTAATAAAACATCGGAGATGTAAGAAATGGAATGTGCAAACATCCATTGTCAGACACATGGGGTGCATTGACAAAATCTTGGTGTCAAAATGAATAAATTATTTATCAACATCCGTTGTTGGATGTCATTATGAAAAAATTGTAAGTAAGTAAGTAACAAACTCTTTCTTGAATTCACCTCTTGGATACACAATACAGAAATTTAATTAAGGAAATTATGAAAAAAATAGTAAGTAAGTAACAAATTCTTTCTTGAAGTCACCTCTTGGATAAACAATAGAGAAATTTCATTTAAGAAATTATCAAAAAATTGTAAGTAAGTAGCAAATTATTTATTGAATTCGCCTTCTGGATAAAAGAAAAATACATTTCATTCAAGAAATTGTGGAGAAATTCTAAGTAAGTAACAAACTCTTTCCTTAAGTAACCTCTTGGATACACAATGCAGAAACTTCATTTAAGTAACTATGAAAAAATTGTAAGTAAGTAAGTAACAAATTCTTTCTTAAAGTCACCTCTTGGATACACAATGCAGAAATTTCATTAAAGAAATTAAGAAAAAATTGCAAATAAGTAACAAATTCTTTCTTGAATTCGTGTGCCGGATAAACAAAAAGACATTTAATTCAAGAAATTATGGCAAAATTCTAATTAAGTAACAAACTCTTTATTGTTTTCGACGTCTTAGATACACGATGCAGAAATTTCATTCAAGAAATTATGAAAAAATTCTCAGTAAGTAACAATCTCTTTCTTGAAGTCCCCTCTTGGATACACAATGCGAAAATTTCATTCAAGAAATTATAAAAATATTTGTAAGTAACAAACTCTTTTTATTGATTTCACCTCTTATGTACACAATAAAGATACTTCATTCAAGAAATTATGAAAAAATTGCAAGTAAGTAAAAAACTCTTTATTGTTTTCACCTCTTGGATATACAATACGGAAATTTCATTCAATAAATTTTGAAAAAATTGTAAGCAAGTAACAAACTCTTTCCTGAAGTCACCTCTTGGATACACAATGCAGAAACTTCATTTAAGAAACTATAAAAAAAATGTAAGTAAGTAAGCAACAAATTCTTTCTTGAAGTCACCTCTTGGATACACAATACAGAAATTTCGTTAAAGAACTTATGAAAAAATCGCAAGTAAGTAACAAACTCTTTATTGTTTTCACATCTTGGATATACAATACTGAAATTTCATTCAATAAATTATTAAAAAATTGTAAGCAAGTAACAAACTCTTTCAGGAAGTCACCTCTTGGATAAACAATGCAGGAACTTCATTTAAGAAACTATCAAAAAATTGTAAGTAAGTAAGTAACAAATTCTTTCTTGATTTCGCCTCATGGATAAACAAAAAAGACATTTCATTCAAGAAATAATGACAAAATTCCAAGTAAGTAACAAACCCTTTTTTGAATTTGCCATTGGGATGCACAATACAGAAATTTAATTCAGAAAATTATGAAAAACATTGCAAACAAACTCTTTCTTGAACTCGCTTCCTGGACAGACAATACAGCAATTTCACTCAAAAAATTATGAAAAAATTGTAAGTAAGTAGCAAACTGTTTCTTGAATTCTCCTCCTGGATACACAATACAGATATTTCATTCAAGAAATTATAAAAATATTGTAAGTAAGTAACAAACACTTTCTTGAATACACCTCTTGGATACAAAATACGGAAATTTCATTCAAGAAATTATGAGAAAATTCTAAGTAAGTAGCAATCTCTTTCTTGAAGTCCCCTTTTGGATACGCATTACGGAAATTTATTTCAAGAAACTATGAGAAATTCCCAGGTAAGTAGCAATCTCTTTCTTGAAGTCCCCTCTTGGATACACATTACGGAAATTTCATTCAAGAAATAAAAAAAATTGTAAGTAAGTAACAAACTCTTTATTGATTTCACCTCTTGACGACACAGAAACGGCAGAGAAACACCCGAGAGACGACACAGAGACGACACAGAGCCGACACAGCGACGGCACAGAGACGACACAGAGACGACGACACAGAGACAACACAGAGACGACACCGAGACGCCACAGACACAGAGACAACACAGAGATGCCACTGTGTCGTGTCTGTGTCGGTTTTTTTTAGACTCTTGGCCAATAATGTGACGATACAGAGAGACGACACTGACAAGCCACATAGACGGCACCGAGAAGACCCTAAGTCGATCCAGCGGCTGCACAGAGTAGACATAGAGATTACGAAAAAGAGACGAAACAGTCACGACAAAGACCAAGAGCCGAAAAAGACACAGAGCCGACACAGCGCTGACTGTTTCGTCACTTTGTCGATACTGTGTCGTCTCTGATTCGACACCGAGATGACCCAGAGAGACGAAACCGAGACGACCCCGAGACAAGAGAGAGATGACACAGAGACGAACGAGAGCCATCAATCATAGTCGTCTCTGTGTCGTCTCTGTGACACCTAGATGACACAGAGACGACACAGAGCTGACACAGAGAAGGCATAGAGACGGAACAAAGACGACACCGACACGACACAGAGACGACACAGAGACGACGACACCGAGACGACAACGTGACGAAAAAGACCCAGCGACGACAAAGAGACGACACAGAGACAAAAGATACCCAACACTGAGAGTCGTCCCTGGGTAGTCTTTTGTGGGTGGTCGGGTCTGTGGTTGCATGTCTGTGGCGTCTCGCTGTCGTCTCTTGGTCGTCTCGGTGTCAAATTGACGAACACAGAGACGACACATAGCCAGCAAAGAGAACACCTCTATACGACACAGAGACTACGACAAAGCGAAGACCGTGCGACGACCACGAGACGACACAGAGACGAAACAGACACAGAGAAGACACAGACACGACAACCCCAAGACACCTAGACGCCAAAGAGAAATAGACTACACTGAGACTACACTGAGTCGAAAATGTTCCGACACAGAGACGACAACACGACCATACCCCCGAGCCGCCCCCGCGCCGACACCGAAACCGAGACGACACCGAGAAAGCGACGCCACAGCCTCCACTCAGTTTCGACTCTGTGTCGCCTCTGCGTCGACAGAAAGACGACCCAGAGACGACGAAGAGACGACAAAACGCTAGAAAAGAGACGACACCGAGACGAACCAGAGACGACGACAACGCGACAAAAAAGAGACGACACAGAAACTACGACGACACAAAGACGACTCCCTGTGTCGTCTCTGTGAACCCTACACTACACAGAGACGACACAGACACAGAGTCGAACACACGATGTGACAGATTTGTCTCAGATTCGTGTCTGGAGCGTCTCAGTCTGATCACTGATTCGACAAAGAGACGACCCAGAGTCGATAACGCCACGCAACAGACACAGACACTACACAGACACATAGCCGAAACCGACAAAACTCTTTGTTTCTTCTCTTGGTCGTCGATTTTACCCCGAGGCGGAACAGACAAATATGTGACACACATAGACGACAAAGAGACAACACAGAGATGACGCCTAGTCTACAGTGAGCGGACTCAGAGACGACACACAGACGACACAGAGAGAATCCACAGAGACGACAAAGAGTCTAAAAAGAGACTAAACAGACACTTAGACGACACAGAGACGACACAGAGACGACACAGAGACGAAAACGCGCAAGAGACGACACATAGCTGGAAAAGCCCCAGAGACGAAAAAGAGACGACACTGTTTCGTCTCTTTGACAACAAAGGGACGACACAGAGAGACCCACCCGATACAACAAAGAGAAGAACCCGATACGGCATAAAGATGGCACAGAGACATCACAGAGCATACTACTCGACGACGACACAGTGACGGCACTGAGACGGCACAGAGGCGACAAAGAGAGACGAAAAAGAGACTGAACAGACGCAACACAGAGACGACACAGAGACGGATAAGAGACGACACAGCCACGACACAGAGCCTTTGTGATTCAGGGGTTTGTGAATCAAATTTTTTTTTAACTTTTAACGTAAAGAGCGCGGTATTGAATAAGGGGAGAACCCCATCATATACGTAATAGCATATACGTAATAAAAAAAAAACAATAAAAAAACAAGCGATACGGCTCAATAGTAATCGAAACTTGTAAAAACGGAATTTTGATGTCAATAAATGTATCAGAAGAATGTGTTTATAATGCAGATTCTAAATATATAAATTTTATTAAGTTTAGTATTACTCATCAAAGGCTACGAGCCTGAGAAAATTTACCCGATTTTTTAAAGAGGGGGAAACATCCCCAACAAGTGAAAGAATTTTAATGAAAATCACACCGTCAGATTCAGCGTATCAGAAAACCCTATTACATAGGTTTCAAGCTCATATCTGCAAAAATCTGCAACTTTGTATTTTTTGCCAGAAGATGAATATACGAATATAGAAGTTAGTTATGTAAGTTAATTTGTAAAGACATCCATTTAACAAAAGAAAAGTAAAATTTTTATTCAAATTTTGTTTACTTATTCAATCACAGTTAGCCAAAATAAAAGCTACATTAACTAAAAAACGATCAGAAATTAAATAAAAAACACAAGTTTTTTAAACTGAAAGTAAGGAGCGACATTAGAACTTGAAACGAACAGAAATTATTCCGTATATGAAATGGGCTGTCCCCTCCTCAACGCCTCGCTCTTTACGCTAAAGTTTGACTCTGTCTCACAACTTTATATTTTTAAACAATTAAAAACTTTAGCGTAAAGAGCGAGACGTTGAGGAGGGGACAGCCCCTTTCATATACGGACTAATTTCTGTTCGTTTTAAGTTTTAATGTCGCTCCTTACTTTCAGTTTAAAAAACTTTTTTTATTTAATTATAATAAAGAACGAATATTCTACCGATTATCTACTAATAACCATATATGACTAGAATTACAGCGGTAGCTTGCAACCACTGTATATATCATTAGTGGTTGGCTTATGTGCATTTGCCTAATTATGTATACAGTGCTGCATCCAACCCTAAAAAGTTTATTTCTTTAAGGATACAACACTGTACAACAGTGTAGTAGTAAATGGTATTAACATCACCTTACATAGGAAGATCAAAATAGTGTTTTTAACATAATCAAAAGCATTTAGATATAGTTATATTAAATATAATAGGTCCTTTAGAGTTTTAACGAAAACTCTGATTGTTGAATTAAAACTAGAATAATTCCTGAAAATTTCAAATAAAATAATTTTATTTTATGGATCACTAAAGTTATTATGTAAACTGCAGAAATATTTATGGTGGTTGAGCAATAGTTTAATTTTTTAATTAAAACTAGAAAAATAGCCAGAAAATTTTAAAATTAGTTTTGATTTTTGATTGGTTTTTATACATTGATACATGGTTTCAATGTACCACGAACAATATACCAGAAAAAATGAATAAATATTCAGGCAATACAAATGATCTGATGAGATTTTTTATGTGCTTTTCTTCTCAACTGAAAAACTTGATAACCAATAGTTGGAATCATCTACTTAAGGCTGTATATTCTTTTTCAATGTACTGTGTTGTGAAGATGTTAGACCGTAATGGTAAAATTACAAAATTATTTCTCGAAAAGTTGTTCGAAAAATTTGAAAAATCTAAGCAAAATGAATATAAGGATTTATATTTGAGGCCACAAGTCCTTATAGACTTATTAAATCTTCCATTCAAAATAAAGGTAGGCTTAGTAAAATCTTTGTATTTATCCGATATATGTGATATACTTTTTGGAACAGCATGGAAACTTCGCATATCAGAAGTTGATATATTAATAGAGTCTTCGAAGTCAGATGGGAACGGAAGGAATTACCAACAAGAACAATTAGACAAGAACATAAAATCATTTTTCAGACGTCTAATATAGGCAGTTATCAAGTTTTTTTTTGCCACGGTTATAAAAAACATCGAAATAATCATTGAAAATAAGGGCATTGAATTAAACATAGTCTTTGATAAGACTCATAAAATAAAAATAGAGACAAAAGATTTAAGAGCATCATTAAATCTCAGAACAATGGTGGAGAGTGAAGAAACCGAGAAACCAAAGCCAAAATTTGAAGCAAAATTTATATTAAAATCATTTACTTTCGATACTGGTCTTCCTATCGGCCAATTAAGTTTCAAAGAGGCAGAGGGCAATGTTGAGTATTTTGAGGCTTGGCAAGAATTTAAATATAATGTTTGCACTCACTTACCAACGATAAAAATTCCTAAAGACTCAACTGAAAGCTCGGATGAAATAGTCCTCAATTTTGGTAAACTCAGTTTGAAAAATGAAACTGGGGTTGATTCTATGGATGAATCTCAAGCATCGAAAGTCGTTTATGATCAGAACGAGGTAAAACTTGAAAAAGTTCACCTTTTTTTAAGAAAGAAAGGGATTTAAAAAAAAAATTTGGAAGGGAAAGAATTAATGTTACACATAAATCGAATTATGAGTTTGCAGACTTCCAAACGCTCGGAAGTCTGCAAGACTCCCGATAAAATATCCTTTAATATTTTATCGCTTTCAGCTTTCAGAGAAATGCTGTCTATCTTCATTTCTTCATTAGCAGAAAATTCAGACGCAACTGTACCGAAAGACTTTTACAAACTATTTGTATACCCAAAAACCACGTCAGAGGAGGATTTTCGAGAGTTCTGTTTTACTAATTCACTTAAGGAAGTTTCAGCTCTATCTTCGAATGCAACATCTGTTCTGCAACAGTCAAAGCAAAACGAAAAAATTACTATTAATCCTGTAAATGTAAATATAAATATAATCCTGGAAAATGGCGTAATTCAAGTTTCAAACTGGATAGAATACCTAAAAATAAGCAATTGGAGCACAATGCTAGAATCAAAAGTAAAAATTTTAGTAGAGGCTTCTTATTTTGATAAGACGCCTCTACTAGTAAACGCCTCTACTAAAAAATTGAAAGTTTTTCACAGTGGAAAAGAAAACAGTCCTTTAGTGATTGATATTGAAGCCCGTAAAAATCCTTCTGGAAAAACGTCCCAAGATCCTGAATGGTCAATAAAAATTAAAGCACAAGAGAAGTTAGACCTGACGATCTATGAGTCATTTTTGTGTGAACCAAAAAACAATGAGGATCTTAAAACATTCAGTTTTGTCAACTTAACTAATATTGTGATCGATTGTAAAAATGAAGCCGATGAACAAACATTACTACCTAATGGCTGTCCGACAATATTTAATACCAAAGAAAACAAATTCCGTATGGGATATCAGGGCTATTGGTCAAAAGTTTATGCACTCAATCCAGGATCTGAACACCGAATTAAAATAAAGACTGCTGAAAGAAAGTATGTATTAATGGCAGGTGTCTCATTTTCTAGTAGCTCTATGAGGGTCGAGCTGAGTCCTGCAATACAAATAGTCAACCTTACAAAGTATAATTTGATGTATCAATTAGTCTCCGAGTGCAATTGCTTCAAAGAAGAAGAAGTAAAAGACTTGTTACCTGACCTTAAATACGTAGTATGGACTTGTTACCATCATCCAAACGAACCCAAGGTTGTAGTAAGAAATAATGATGGTTTTGCCTTTCATCCAGTTCCTTTAACTCCTTTTTCAGCTTTAATCGACACTATAAATCATAGAGGAAATAACTTCCTATTTTTCGAGTGTGTTACAATCAATAGAAAAACAAAGTTACTCATATATCCATATGCCTTTGGATTAGCACCTTGGGAGATATATAACCTTCATTCTGAATCTCTCAACTATGGTCAAAGGAGCACTACACTGCATACTCTCGGTTCAGATAAAAAAATACTCTACAATTGGGAGAATCCATTAAAAGATCAAATACTTGTTCTAAAAAAAGGACTTTGGAAAACTGAAATTAACCTAAAATTGACTGATTCAATCAAAAAAGCAAAATGGACCAAAGCAAATTCCATTCATATAAACGGCACAAATATTTATTGGTTAACAAAGGTGCTAAACAATCAGCGCAGTGTAATAATTACAGGTGACAAAGAGCTGTTAAAAAGATTGACTGAGTATGATAACCCATTGACTGTGGTCAGTCTGGATCTAAATGGTTTAGGACTCTCAATCGTTAATGAAGAAAACAAGAAAAAAATTACATACTATGAAATTTTCAGGCCATATTTTTCATATAAAATCTCTAAACATAACTTAAGAGAATTCAAATTCAAGGCAAATGCAATGAAGATACGCAATGAAATAGAAGGCCGTTATTATCCAGTTTTGTTAGACCAAAAACGTAAAGAGACCAATGACGCTTTTGTGAATTTATCAGGCAAATACAGGGTTCAACCAAATGCTATATCTGATAACGATTTTTTTATGCATATCAAAGATTGTGAGATATGCTTAGATTCAACATTGGAGAAATTTCTCAAGCAAACTGAGGAATTACGTGAAAAAAGTTGGAAAACAATTAATTGGTTTGAACTAACAAGTTCCAAACCAGAACCTGGAGAACAGAGCTATATTAAAAAATTTGAGATTGATTGTTTTACGTGTAAAGTCAGTTATACCAAAAATATTAGGGGTGCAAAAATTTGTATTCCCAGGTTTAAAATAGAAAATGAATTTTATAGAAATTTAACAGAAATAGAAAATGCAATTTGGGATCACTACAAAAGAAAAAAAAATCCAATAGCAGCAAAAATGTTTGGCGGATTTGTGTTAACAAGTCTAAAAAGACTGAACAGATATTTCAGTAATTGCATATGTCCATTAAATGCATATTAATTTCGGTATTTTAGTTGCTATTGGCTAGAGGGAAAATCTGTTAAAAACCATAATTTTGGAAACAAACACTGTTATAATGAAATATCTTTGAATAGATACAGTATGAAATATATATATATATATATATATATATATCTATATATTTGCACATTAGGTACAACGAAGGAGTACCGCAAGGGTTAGTACCCTTTTTAATAGACGGAAGTGATTGGAGGGCAATTAACCCCCCTCTCACAACCACCATGTCCCCAAACTCTCGAAAATCCTCCTCTGACGTGGTTTTTGGGTATACAAATAGTTTGTAAAAGTCTTTCGGTACAGTTGCGTCTGAATTTTCTGCTAATGCAGAAATGAAGATAGACAGCATTTCTCTGAAAGCTGAAAGCGATAAAATATTAAAGGATATTTTATCGGGAGTCTTGCAGACTTCCGAGCGTTTGGAAGTCTGCAAACTCATTATTCGATTTATGTGTAACATTAATTCTTTCCCGTCCCAATTTTTTTTTTAAATCCCTTTCTTTCTTAAAAAAAGGTGAACTTTTTCAAGTTTTACCTCGTTCTGATCATAAACGACTTTCGATGCTTGAGATTCATCCATAGAATCAACCCCAGTTTCATTTTTCAAACTGAGTTTACCAAAATTGAGGACTATTTCATCCGAGCTTTCAGTTGAGTCTTTAGGAATTTTTATCGTTGGTAAGTGAGTGCAAACATTATATTTAAATTCTTGCCAAGCCTCAAAATACTCAACATTGCCCTCTGCCTCTTTGAAACTTAATTGGCCGATAGGAAGACCAGTATCGAAAGTAAATGATTTTAATATAAATTTTGCTTCAAATTTTGGCTTTGGTTTCTCGGTTTCTTCACTCTCCACCATTGTTCTGAGATTTAATGATGCTCTTAAATCTTTTGTCTCTATTTTTATTTTATGAGTCTTATCAAAGACTATGTTTAATTCAATGCCCTTATTTTCAATGATTATTTCGATGTTTTTTATAACCGTGGCAAAAAAAAACTTGATAACTGCCTATATTAGACGTCTGAAAAATGATTTTATGTTCTTGTCTAATTGTTCTTGTTGGTAATTCCTTCCGTTCCCATCTGACTTCGAAGACTCTATTAATATATCAACTTCTGATATGCGAAGTTTCCATGCTGTTCCAAAAAGTATATCACATATATCGGATAAATACAAAGATTTTACTAAGCCTACCTTTATTTTGAATGGAAGATTTAATAAGTCTATAAGGACTTGTGGCCTCAAATATAAATCCTTATATTCATTTTGCTTAGATTTTTCAAATTTTTCGAACAACTTTTCGAGAAATAATTTTGTAATTTTGCCATTACGGTCTAACATCTTCACAACACAGTACATTGAAAAAGAATATACAGCCTTAAGTAGATGATTCCAACTATTGGTTATCAAGTTTTTCAGTTGAGAAGAAAAGCACATAAAAAATCTCATCAGATCATTTGTATTGCCTGAATATTTATTCATTTTTTCTGGTATATTGTTCGTGGTATATTGAAACCATGTATCAATGTATAAAAACCAATCAAAAATCAAAACTAATTTTAAAATTTTCTGGCTATTTTTCTAGTTTTAATTAAAAAATTAAACTATTGCTCAACCACCATAAATATTTCTGCAGTTTACATAATAACTTTAGTGATCCATAAAATAAAATTATTTTATTTGAAATTTTCAGGAATTATTCTAGTTTTAATTCAACAATCAGAGTTTTCGTTAAAACTCTAAAGGACCTATTATATTTAATATAACTATATCTAAATGTTTTTGATTATGTTAAAAACACTATTTTGATCTTCCTATGTAAGGTGATGTTAATACCATTTACTACTACACTGTTGTACAGTGTTGTATCCTTAAAGAAATAAACTTTTTAGGGTTGGATGCAGCACTGTATACATAATTAGGCAAATGCAAATAAGCCAACCACTAATGATATATACAGTGGTTGCAAGCTACCGCTGTAATGCTAGTCATACTCCTATATGGTTATTAGTAGATAATCGGTAGAATATTCGTTCTTTATTATAATTAAATAAAAAAAAGTTTTTTAAACTGAAAGTAAGGAGCGACATTAAAACTTAAAACGAACAGAAATTATTCCGTATATGAAAGGGGCTGTCCCCTCCTCAACGCCTCGCTCTTTACGCTAAATTTTTTCATTGTTTAAAAATATAAAGTTGTGAGAAAGAGTCAAACTTTAGCGTAAAGAGCGAGGCGTTGAGGAGGGGACAGCCCATTTCATATACGGAATAATTTCTGTTCGTTTCAAGTTCTAATGTCACTCCTTACTTTCAGTTTAAAAAACTTGTGTTTTTTATTTAATTTCTGATCGTTTTTTAGTTAATGTAGCTTTTATTTTGGCTAACTGTGATTGAATAAGTAAACAAAATTTGAATAAAAATTTTACTTTTCTTTTGCTAAATGGATGTCTTTACAAATTAACTTACATAACTAACTTCTATATTCGTATATTTATCTTCTGGCAAAAAATACAAAGTTGCAGATATTTGCAGATATGAGCTTTAAACCTATGTAATAGGGTTTTCTGATACGCTGAATCTGACGGTGTGATTTTCATTAAAATTCTTTCACTTGTTGGGGATGTTTCCCCCTCTTTAAAAAATCGGGTAAATTTTCTCAGGCTCGTAGCCTTTGATGAGTAATACTAAACTTAATAAGATTTATATATTTAGAATCTGCATTATAAACACATTCTTCTGACACATTTATTGACATCAAAATTCCGTTTTTACAAATTTCGATAACTATTGAGCCGTATCGCTTGTTTTTGTATTGTTTTTTTTTTATGAAGTGTATGTTATTACGTATATGATGGGGTTCTCCCCTTATTAAATAACGCGCTCTTTACGTTAAAAGTAACAAAAAAATTTGATTCACAAACCCCTGAATCAAAAAGGCCGTTTAATTAGAATAGATAGCTCTTTTGAAAGCACTAAAAAAAACTGTAGCGTAAAGAGTGAGGTATTGACTTGGGGGAGAACCCCCTCACATACGTTCTAATTTTTGTTCGTTTTAAGTTCTAATGTTGCTTCTTACTTTCAGTTGAAAAAAACTTGTTTTTTATTATTTAATTTCTGATCGTTTTTTAAATAATGCTTGGAAATCCGGCGCCCCTTCATAAAAATGTCCCTTACCCCAATGAAACATTCTCCACGGAAAGATTCTCCAGAGTAACCCCCTCCTCTAGCCCCCCCCTCCAGACAGAAATCCTTCCTGAAAATGTCAGTATACTTCCCAATAACCAATAAATAATGCTGGCAAGTCCGGCGCCCCCTTCATGGCAATTTCCCTTCCCCCATGAAAACTTCCTTCATGGACAGATCCTCCAACATAACCCCCGACCCACCCTTCCCTCCCACAACCAAAAAAAAAAACCTCCTGAAAAATTCTGTATGCTTACCAAAAACCAAAAACATATGTTAACAATGGGTAAAGTTCATAATTTTTAGCCCTCCCCCTGGGGACTTCCGGGGATTAAGTCATCCTAAAAGACATATTTATCATATTTTCGACCATGCTGAACAAAATGGCTATCTCAAAATTTTGATCGGGTGACTTTGGGAAAAAAATAAGCAGGGAGGGGCCTAGTTGCCCTCCATTTTTTTGGTCACTTAAAAACGGACACTAGAACTTTTAATTTCCGTTCCAATGAGCCCTCCCACGATATTCTAGGACCACTGGGTTGATACGATGACCCCTGGGAAAAAAAACAAAAAACAAAAAAACAAATAAACACGCATCCGTGATCTTTCTTCTGGCAAAAAATGCAATATTCCACATTTTTGTAGATAGGAGCTTGAAACCTCTGCAGTAGGTTTCTCTGATACGCTGAATGTGATGGTGTGATTTTCATCAAGGTTCTATAATTTTTAGGGGGTCTTTCCCCGTTTTTTGGAAAATCAGTCAAATTTTCTCAGGCGGGTAACTTTTGATGGGTAGCACTAAACTTGATGAAAGTTATATATTTGAAATCAGCATTGAAATATGATTCTTTTGATGTATCTATTGGTATCAAAAACCCGTTTTCTAGAGTTTCGGTTACCATTGAGCCGGGTCACTCCTCACTTACAGTTCGTTACCAAGAACTGTTTGAAAGTTTTTTTTCAAAACGTTTTATTCAACTTTTCATTACTATGGGCTATGATTCGCCTTTTACTGGATTACAATAGTGCTGCAACCATAACATAATTTAGAGGTTGTTCTTTACTATACCCAGTGTATATGACATCATAAGTAAACAAACAGTGCTATTTAACCTGGTCAATTAGACTGTATGGTTTATCTTAAATTTTATCGACTAAATAGCTAAACTTAGCAATGCTTTGAAAAAGGCAAAATAATTAAAATATTTATTTGCATAAGCCATCTCTAAAAACAAATTGCTTTCAAAAATCAAATATCCACAGATAGCGGGAAAGAAAAAAAGATACCTTTGACGCAAAATATCGCGACAGCTGCCACTTTACCTCATTTCTAAGCCAATTAATTTCCCTTGTTATTCAAGCCAAGGAACTCTTAGGCTCCTATATAAAGATTTCAGACAAGGCGGTCTCTCTCTGGTAGATGTGGTTCTGCCAGTCACGTATCCGACCGTTCTAACACGTGTACAGCTAGTATGTTCTGTGTGTCCTGCAAGGCCGCTGGCCATACCTGTTAAAGTGTGAAATGCTCATATAATTGTCCAACCAGGATTCAGCTTTACCATTGTGGTCAAAATGCTCATGGTCGTCCATAATGTCAGTATAAGGATCTTAACTCTAAACATTAACGGTGGGTTCGTTCAAAATTCTTCAGTTCTTTATGAGCTCGTGTCAGAACATGACGTGACTTGCCTACAAGAGCATCTTTTAAGTGAATTAAGCATCATTCTTTTGGATACTAAAGAAGGGTTCATCTGGTATGCAACTCTAACTAAGCAAAATAGTGCTGGCGGTAGACCGTCGGGAGGTCTTGCAACTGAAGTGAATTCCACTCTACGTTCAGTGCTTGTAGAATCCAGTAATTACTTTCTTTTTGTTATATGGCGTCAACTTGAAATAACAAGTGCACCATTGCAATTAGCACGGTCCAAAACCTTATGTAGAATAATTACAGTCCCCAACCTTGAACACCAAGGAAAATGACTTTTTTGCATGGGTAGCACTGATCTGTCTCCTTTTTTTCTTTTTTTTTCTAGCAGGGTTTAGGGGGTGGCCAGAACATCATAGAGAGGTGTGTAATAGCTCATTTGAAAGGGAATTAAATTTGTAAGTGCCCTTTTTAAGTTACCAGAAAGATTGGAGGGCAAATAGCCTCCCCTCCCTACAGGCCCCCTCCCCAAACTAGTCTTATACAAATTTTGATATAGCCCTTTTCTTTAACACAGTTCAAAGGTCCAATATATATGGTTTTGATGATGATTAGGCCCTCAATAGTCCTTGGGGAAGGGCTGTATGTGGTATCGGGGTTATCGATATCGCACGTATCGATATCGGGTGTATCGGTATTGCATGTACCCTATCGGGGATATCAGTATCGGTATCCACTGTTATTTTTTTTCATTCATTTTCTAGGCTCATTTTTTAAAGCATGTCCCGGCAGGGTATCATGGTTGCAGCAGCAGCTGCAACCTAGTTAAAAGTGAACCCCAGCCCATAGTAGCCAAAAGTTAAAAAACGCGTTTTGAATAAAACTGCCAAGTGGAAAAAAATTCCCATCTGACTGTGACCCAGGAAGATTCACTACTATTTCGGTTCGTCTTAAAAGTAAAAGTTTATAACGAAAAGATATTTATGGTGGTTTCGAAAAAAACCTCAAACCCCTCGAAAATGGCGTCAAATCAAAATGAAAGGTGTGGCGCCAAAAAAATGGCAAAAAAAAGCTTATTTCTGAGGGGTGGTGAAATTTAAAACAAGGGGGACGGAGCTGGAAATGTAAGATTAACCATATAAACATTAGAATAAGATAGACTAGAAAAGCTAGGTAAAACCTTTTTAACATCTCTAAAATGTGAAAAATTGCCTTAAAAACTTGAAAATGGTGAAAATTCCCTTCAAGAGCTGAAAGAGGTAAGAAAAATTCCTTTACTAGGCAGGAAATATAAGGTAGGAAAATAGTGAAAAAATAGGCCTAAAAAAGTTGTAAAAACAGTCTTATTTCTGAGTCTTTAAAACAAGGGGTGGGGAAACTTTAATATTATAGCGAAAAATAGCATTATTAGACATAGTATATTGACATAGTCTTTTTCAGGGAGAAAGACTGGGCCTCTCCTGAAGTTAAACAACCATCCCTTCCATAAAATCTTTAATATCCCCTGGGCATAAGTTACGACCCTTGCCCCTAATCTCTGGGGTTTGTTTCAACCTCAAAAGCCTTGTTATATGATATTCATACTATTTTGAATAGAATGGCTATCTCAAAATTGCTATTAGACGCATTTCGGGACAATATGACGTGTATGTAGGGGTGAGAGGGTAGCTGCCCTCTGATCACTTTGATTCTTAAAAGAGCACTAGAGCGTCTGATTACCAATCCAATGAGCCCCCTTTGAAGTCTATGTGACCACACTTTTTTGAAGTTTCTATTACAACACTCTTTAAAAATCTTATATGCCCCCAGGGTATAACTTTCAACCCTTGCCCTGAGGGGTGTGGAGAGGGGGAATCATCATCAAAGACATTATATCCAGAAAAAATTGCTAGCTAAAAATTTTGATTGGATGTGTTTTGGGAAATGGTGGGCGAAAGAGGGAGGTTAGTTGCCCTTCAATCCAATTCGATTAGCATTTTAAAAAGGTCACTAGCCCGTTCAATTTCCAATTGAATGAGCCTTTTTGGAAGTTTCTACGACAATATTTTCTATAAGAAAAACCTTATATGCCCCCAGGGCGTAACTTACAACCTTAGTCCTGGGGGCTCTGGGGGGAGTGTCATCTTCAAAGACCTAATTTCCAGAACTTTCATCTGCATTGAAAAAATGGCTATCTGAACATTTTTTGATGTGTTTGGGGAAACGGTGAGCTTTAGAGGGGGGCTAGTTGCCCTCTAATCACTTTCGACTATTAAAAAGGGCACTAGCCCTTTCAATTTCCAATCGAATGAGCCATGTTTGAAGTCTCAACGAAAAAGCTTTCTATAAAACCTTATATGTCCCTAGGGAATATCTTAAAACCCTTGTTTTTAGGGGTTTTGGGGGGTTAGTCATCCTCAAAATCATAATTTTCAGAACTTCAACTACGTTGAACAAAATGGCTATATAAAAATTTTAATTGAATGTGTTTGGGGAAATGGTGGTTGTGAGAGGGTTAGTTGCTCTCCATTCACTTATGACTATTAAAAAGGGCACTAGCCCTTTTAGTTTCAAATCAAATGAGCCATTTTTAAAGTTTTTACGACAACACTTTCTATAAAAACCTTATATGCCCCCAGGGTATAACTTACAACCCTTACCCTGAGGACTCGAAGGGGATTGTCATCTTAAAAAAACTAAATTCCAGAACTTTCAACTCCGTTGAACAAAATTAATATCTCAAAATTTTGATTGGATGTGTTTGGGGAAATGGTGGGCGTAAGAGGGGGTTTGTTACCCTCCAATTACTTTCAACTATTAAAAAGGGCTTTAGCCTTTTCACGATTATTTATTTTATCTTTTCCCAGAGGCACTTCATAAGGAAGGGGTTGTCGTATAAACTTCAAAGGTGGCTGATTGGATTGAAAATCAAGAGTTCTAGTGCCCTTTTTAAGGGTCAAAAAATATTGGAAGGCAACTAACACCCCTTCCACGCCCAATATTTCCAAAAACACATCCAATAAAATTTTTGCGGTATCCATTTTGTTCTACGTAGTTAAATTTCAAGATAGAAATTACGTTTTTGAGAAGGACACTCCCCCTACTGTGCTTAGGGCACGGGTTGTAAGTTATGCCCTGGGAGCATAGTAGGTTTTTATAGAAGGCTTTTTCGAAGAAACTTCAAAAAGAACTCATTCAATCGGAAATTGAAGAGGCTAGTGCCCTTTTTAATAGTCGAAAGTGATTGGAGGGCAACTAAACCCCTCTCAAACCCACCTTTTCCCCGAACACATGCATTCTAAATTTTGACATAGCCATTTTGTTCAACGTAGCTGGATTTTCGGGAAATTAGGTCTTTGAGGATGAATCCCTCCCCTCCCCCACAACCCTCAGGACTTGGGTGGTAAGTTATGGCCTGGGGGCATATAAGGTTTTATAGAAAGTGTTTTCGTTGAAACTTCAGAGAGGGTTCATTCGATTGGAAATTTAAATGGCTAGTGCACTTTTTAATTGTCGAAAGTGATTGGAAGGCAACTAACACCCCTTCCACGCCCACCATTTCCCAAACACATTCAATCAAAATTTTGAGATAGCCATTTTCTTCAAAAAAGTTGAAAGTTCTGGAATTTATACCTTTGAGCAGGACACTCCCCACAGTCTTCAGGGCAAGGGTTATAACTTATGTCCTGGGGGTATGTATGGTTCCTATGGAAGGAATGCTCGTATAAACTTCAGAGAGGGCTCATTTGATTGGAAATTGAAAGTTCTAGTTCAATTTTTAAGCGTAAAAAGATATTGGAGGGTAACCAGCCCCCCACGCCCTTTATTCTGAATTGCATCCGATAAAAATTTTGAGATAGCTATTTTGTTAAAAATCATTCAAAGATGATATAACAAAAACTCCGTTATCGAAACAGCCCCCCAGGGTCCAGGAGCTGGTGTTGTAAGTTATGCCCTGGGGGCATACATGGTTCTTATGGAAGAGATGTTCATAGAAACTTCAAAGAAGGATCATTTGATTGGAAATTGAAAGTTCCAGTTCAATTTTTAATAGTCAAAAGAGATTTGAGGGCACCTAGCCCCCCCCCCTTCCACGCCCTTTTTTCCTCAAGCCTCTCCGATAAGAACTTTGACATAGTCATTTTTTTAAATAGTTCAAAGGCCATATAACGAAAAATCAGGGCCGGACACAGCCCCCCAGGTTACGAGGGCAGGCGTTGTAAGTTATGTCCTGGGGGAATATATGATTCCTATGAAAGGAATACTCGTATAACCTTCATAGAGGACTTATTTGATTGGAAATTGAAAGCTCTAGTTCAGTTTTTGAGAGTCAAAATAGATTAGAAGGTAACAACCCCCCCCCCCCACGCCCCTTCTTCCCCAAATGCATCCAGTAAAACTTTGAGATGGCCATTTAGTTGAAAATTATTCAAAAATCAGATAACAAAAATTCAGGTGTCGATACAACCCCCCAGGGTCCGGGGGCAGACGTTGTAAGTTATGCCCTGGGGCATATATGGTTCTTATGAAAGGGATGTTCGTGTAACCTTCAGAGAGGGCTCATTTGATTGGAAATTGAAAGTTCAAGCTCAATTTTTAATAGTCAAAAGGGATCCGAGGGCAACTTATCATTTCGCTGTTTACTCTAGATACTGTTTTGATAAACTGACTATTGAGAGGACTAGTGAGTCTGGTAAGAGGCCTTTTAGGTTTGGTGAAGTGGAATTGATGCTTCTTAGGTCAAGATTGGCAGACATTTCTTGGGGTGGTTTTGAGAGTGAGTCTGATTTTTGTAATTTATTTGATAATTTTTATGAGTCTATTAAAGACGCTGTTCTTGATATTAGTTCTGTTTCACTTTCTAATCGAAAGTCTAAGAATGCTTTTCCTTTAAATCCTTGGATGACCCTTGGTCTCCTTAGGAGTTGTAGGAGAAAAAATAATCCCTGGAGGGCCTTTAAGTCTGCTAGCCCTTCAATGAAAGCTATTTGCTTTCAGCGATTTAAAATTTATAGGAATATTTTTAATTCTGTGTGTCAAAAGGCCAATTCCCAGTATTATTTTATTTGTTTTTCAGATTGTGGTAAAGATATACGAAAAACATGGCAGGTTATAAATTCTGTGCTTAGGCCCTCTTTTCAGTCTCCATCAACCCCTTCTTTTTTGGATCTCGATGGCAAAATCATCGAAGGTGAACTGAATGTTCAAGATGCATTTACTTCATATTTTGCGAATATTGGTAAAAGGACCGCTTCGGTTGTTGGTTCTTCTCCTTCAGGATCTAACTTCAGGTCTTATCTTGGGCCACCTTGTATGACGTCAATTTTTTTGGAACTAGCGACGGAGAAAGAAATAGCTAAAATTGTTATGGGATTGAAAAATTGTTTGTCGTCTGGCCTTGATAATATTCCTTCTAAAGTAATTAAGTTCATACTTCCTTCCATTATTTATCCCTTAACAAAACTTATTAACCTCTCCTTTCAGCATGGTATTTTCACGAGTAGTCTCAAGCGTGCTCTAGTCATCATATTATATAAGGGGGGGACACGAAATGATCCAGCCAACTATCGGCCAATTTCTTTGTTGTCTGTGCTTAGCAAAATATTTGAGATGGCGATGCTTTCTCAACTTAATAATTTTCTTACTTCTAAAGATTTTTTTCACAATTTTCAATTTGGTTTTCGAGCACATCATTCGACTGAGCATGCTTGTGCAGTTTTACTGAATTATCTTCACTCAGCCATAGATTCCCATTTGATTCCTGCTGCTTTGTTTCTGGATGTTCGTAAAGCCTTTGATTCTTTAACCCACAGTGTTCTTTAAACTTTCTCATTCTATTTATCTATTTAATCTTTCTCATCTATTTAAACTTTCTCATTTTGGCGTAAGAGGTAGTGCGTTTTATTGGTTCAAGTCTTTCTTGTCTGGTAGAATAATTTCTGTTGATCCACTTTTTCGCTCACCATCAAGTGTTGACCAGGGGGTCCCTCAAGGGTCAGTTTTAGGGCCGGTACTGTTTTTAATTTATATAAATGACCTAATTTTTGCAGTTAGAAATAAAAATCCTCTTTATTGCTGTCGTCTATGTCATCCAACAGTCTCCCTTACTCACAACTATAGTTTGCATACCTCGGATTCTCTTGTTACTTTTGCCGATGATACCACCCTTATTACTTCTGGGAGAACTGAGGATGAGGTTCGTACAAAGTTAGTGGACCTCTTTGAGAGAGTTTCAATTTGGTTTGATGCTAACTTTCTTGCCTTAAATGTTTCTAAAACTAGTTTTTAAGTTTTTTCTCGTGTATCCCAGGCTTGTCCTCAATTATCTGACATTCATATATCCAAAGGCTTTATTAGTAGACCAAAAGATGGCCATGTCCATTTTCTAGGTATCCTCCTAGATGAAAATCTATCTTTTAAACACCATATTGAATTGATTAAAATGAAGGTATGAAGAAACCTCAGTATTCTAAGAAAACTAAAACACATCTTTCCAAGACCAATTTTAAGAATCCTATTTCATAGCTTAATTCATTCTTATGTTTCCTATTGTTCAGTCATATGGATGTCTACTTTCCCTTCTTTTCTCCAACCGCTTTCAAATACTTATGATAAAGCTATAAATCTTATCGAGGATGTAAATCTTTCGTCAACTAAACCGTTACTTGATATTAAAAAACTTCATATTCTTTCCTGTGTGTCTTTCGCTTTTCTTCAAATCCATGGTGATATTCCTAGATCCCTTAGATTTACGTCTTCTTTTGTATCTGATCGGTCAAATTATCAACTCCGTAGTTCTCTAAATATCCAAATTCCCCATACACCAACAATAAGATCCGATTTTAATCCTCTTGTTGCGTGTCATTTGACATGGAACACCCTTCCCGATTTGGTTCGAGAATGCCACTCGTTTGGCACCTTCAAAATACTAGTAAAAAAACTTTTGTTTTCATGTGATTAATTTTCTTTACTTTTGCCTGCTGAGAATAGTTTTTTTCATTTATTTCTTTTTTTTATTTATTTTTTTTCTTGTTTTATTAATCAAATGCTTTACATTTACGTTTTACGCTTTACGTTTTATTAAGCAAATGCTTTACGTTAAAAGTTCAAATGATTATGTTTATATGTTTAAGTATTAATGTTATGTTTATAGTGCTGAAATCTTAAGTGTTGAAATGTTTAATGTTTATTTGATCTTTTCATAATCCCCCTCCTACAGGCCATGGAGCCTTTGTGGGGATTTGTAGATTGTTATGTAATTATTTTACTGGTATATGGAAAATAAATCTATCTATCTATCTATCTATCTATCTAGGCCCCCCCAAAGCCTCCTTTTTCCAAACCCATCTGATGAAAATTTTGAGATAGATATTTTGTTAAAAATAGTTCAAAGGTTGAATAAAAAAAACTCCAGTTTCAATACAAATCCCCAGGAAGAGGGAGAAGGCGTTCTAAGTTTTGGATTAAAGGCATGTATGGTTCATATGAAAGGGATGTTCGCTTAATATTCATAGAGGGCCCATTTGATTGGAAATTGAAATTTCTAGTTAACTTTTTAGAGTCAACAGATTTAAGGGCAACTAGCCCCCCCCTGCCCTTTTTTCCCAAACCCATCCGATAAAAATTTTGAAATAGCCAGTTTTTTGAAAATTGTTCAAAAATTAGATAACAAAAACTCCGATGTCAGCACAACCCCGCAGGGCCCAGGGGGTAGGCATTATAAGTTATGCCCTAGGGAAATATAAGGTTTTTATAGAAAGAGTTGTCATAGAAACTTCAAAAGGGCTCAATAGATTATAAATTTAAATAGTTAGTGCCCGTTTTAATAGTCGAAAGTGATTGGAAGGCAACTAACACCCCTTCCACGCCCACCGCTACCGCAAACACATACAATCAAAATTATGAGATAGCTATTTTGTTCAACGTAGTTGGAAGTTCAGAAAATTACATCTTTGAGCAGGACACTCCTCCCACAGTCTTCAGGGCAAAGGTTATAACTTATGCCCTGGGGGCATATAAGGTTCTTATGCAATGAATCCTCGTATAACCTTCAGAGAGGGCTCACTTGATTGAAAATTGAAAGTTCTAGTTCATTTTTTAAACGTCAAAAGATATCGGAGGGTAACAAGCACCCCCACGCCCTTTTTTCTCCAATATATCCAATAAAAATTTTGAGATAGCTATTTTGTTAAAAATAGTTCAAAGATCATATTACAAAAACTCCGGTTTCGAAACAACCCCCCAGGGCCTAGGGGACGGTGTTGTAAGTTATGTCCTTGGGGAATATATGGTTCTTATGGAAGAGATGCTCATATAAAATTCAAAGAGGGCTCATTTGATTGAAAATTGAAAGTTCCAGCTAATTGTTTAAGAGTTAAAAGAGATTGGAGGGCAACTCTACCCTCCCCCCCCTTCCACACCCTAGTTTCCTCAAACCCATCCGATAAGAACTTTGAGATGGCCATTTTTTAAATAGTTCAAAGACCATATAACGAAAATCCGGGGCGGACACAGCTCCCCACGACCGAAAGCCAATTGATACCCCCTCCCCCATGCCCATTCTTCCCCAAACCCATCCGATAAAAATTTTGAGATAGCCATTTTGTTAAAAATAGTTCAAACATCAGATAATAAAAACTCCGAGGTTGACACAAACCCATTTTCTTAATTAGATACTGTTACTTCGAAACCAGTTTTCATACTTCGATGAACATTTGATTTTTTTTAAGTTTGATGTTCAAGTAAGGAATTTTTAAAAGTTGAAACTTTTTGCAATCAAAAACGAACAAAATTAATTGAAAAAAACTCTCCGAAAAAAAAGTTTTTCAAAGAAAAGTAAAAGCCATTTTGAACTTGAGCTCAGCATATACAAACACCTGTTAAAATGAAACAGTTCGTGGTAACGAACTTCAAGTAAGGAGCGACCCGGCTCAATAGTAACCGAAACTCTAAAAAACGGATCTATGTATCTATACCAATAGATACATCGAACGAATCAAATTATTATCTGATTTCAAATACATAAGTTATATTAAGTTTAATATTACCAATAAAAAGTTACGCCGCTGAGAAAATGTGACTTATTTTCGAAAAAAGAGGAGAACAACCTCTAAAAGTCATAGAACGTTAATGAAAATCACACCAACAGATTCAGCGTATCAAAGAACCCTACTGTAGAAGTTTCAAGCTCCTATCTGCAAAAATGTGGAATTTTGATTTTTTTTGCCAGAAGATATATCACGGATGCCTGTTTATTTGTTTGTTTGTTTTTGTTTTTTTTTCCCCAGGGGTGATTGTATCGATTCAGTAGTCCTATAATATCGTGATAGGGCTCATTCGAACGAAAATTAAAAGTTATAGTGCCCTTTTTAAATAAACCAAATAATTGGAGGGCATCTTGGCCCCTCCCACGCTCATTTTCCTCCCGAAGTCACCCAATTAAAATTTAGAGATAGCAATTTTGTTCAGCATAGTCAAAAAGCTAATAAATATGTCTTTGAGAATCACTTAATGCACCACAGTTCCCGGGGGAAGGGTTGCAAGTTATGAACTTTGCCCATTCTTTACATATAGTATTGGTTAATTAGGAAGTATACTGATGATTTCAGGAGGTATTCTCTTCTGGTGGGGAGTCTTAGGAGGGGCTTACTTGGGAGTATCTTTCCATGGAGGATGTTTCTTTGGGGGAAGAGACATTTCTATGAAGGGAAGCTGGATTTCCCAGCATTATTTAAAAAAACGATCAGAAATTAAATAAAAAAACAAGTTTTTTTCAACTGAAAGCAAGGAGCAACATTAAAACTTACAACAAACCAAAATTATTACGCATTTGAGGGGGTTTGCCCCCTAGTCAATACCTCGCTCTTTGCAATAATTTTTTTTTGTACTTTCAAAAGAGGTATCTTTTCTAATTGACCAGCCTTTGTGATTCAGGGGTTTGTGATTCAAACAAAATTCGAACTTTAGCGTAAAGAGTGAGGTATTGACTGGAGGGGCTAAATCCCTAATATAAGTAATGAAAATATACGAATATAGAAACTCGTTACGTAAGTTAATTCTTAAGTTACATCGCGACAAAATTTTTAGAAAGCGATTTTGAAAAAAAAAAAAACAAAAAAAAAACGTAAAATTAATATGCAAATTTAATTTTAACTATTCATTTACGTTGAGCCAAAATCAAAGCTGCATTAATTCATAAATGTTCTGAAATTAAATAGAAAAAAACAAGTCTTTTTAACTGAAAATAAGAGGCGACGTTAAAACTTAAAACGAACAGAAATTATTTCGTATATGAAAGGGGCGGTCCCCTCCTCAACGCCTCGCTCTTTACGCTAAAGTTTGACTCTGTCTCACAATTCTAGTTTTTAAAACAATAAAACACTTTAGCGTTAAGAGCGAGGCGTTGAGGAGGGGACCGCCCCTTTAAAATACGGAATAATTTCTGTTCGTTTTAAGTTTTAATGTCCCTCCTTTCTTTCAGTTAAAAAACACTTGTTTTTTTTTATTTAATTCAAACTCAAGGTGACCAGAAATTATTATTAAAGAATAAATTAAACCAAAACCGAACAGAAATTAAATAAACAATCATAGTAAAAAACATACAACAATTAATAATATAAATGAATAAATTGATCTTAAAGCGAGTAATCCTTTGATTGAATATGAAAATCTAGCTTAAAACAAAAAAAAATATTTTGCTATTGAAGTATAAATGAAACTTAAAACGAACAGAAATTAAATAAACAATCAATGCAGACAAACATACAATAAATCTTAATGTAGACTAAATGAATAAATAAATCTTAAAACAAGTAAAACTTAAATTGAATATGCAAATCAAGCTACAAACGAACAAAAATCACTGCAAACAAGAATTTGGGTATCGCCTCCTCCTCTCACTGTAAAAGTCTAAAACCTACAGCGTCATTGGCGCTTTACTGAAAACTATATAAGTCTTGAAATTAATAATTTAATTCTTTATTTTTTATTTTTAACCATAAGGTGGGGTCAGGACCTTTCTTTTGAAAACAATAAAAAAAAGTACAAGCATCTAAGAGTTTTTAAAACTTTTGGCAGGAGGACTTGCGAAAATAATTTAGTACAAAAAACTCTCAACCTTTCATGACTAAAAAAGACCTATATATATATATATATATATATATATATATATATATATATATATATATATATATATATATATATATATATATATATATATATATATATATATATATATATATATATATATATATATATATATATATATATATATATATATATATATATATATAGTTTTAATGTCGCTCCTTACTTTCAGTTTAAAAAACTTGTTTTTTTTATTTAATACTACTTAAAAATGGGTACTTTAGCTTGCCATTTCTGTTCAAATCAGATTTCTCTCAGTATTTCAAACCCACAGTTTTGAAAAAATCGTACGTGAAAAAAAACAGGTTGCACAAGAAATACATCAGTGCTACCCTTGGATAAATTTGATTTGTCTTTTAATTCAAAGTGAGGCTTCCAAGTCACCCCTTTAAAATTTTTAATGGGAGAATTTTCAACAGTATGCTTTTAATTTCGATATGACTTCAGAGGGGTTTGAATTCAGCCTCTTTTTTTAAAGTTTTTAAAATTATTTAAATAATTACAAGTTTCATTTCCTTTTAACATGAATAATAGCTGGGATTTCTGAATCCGCGTGCACAGAAAAAGGGCTTTCTCTTGATAGTTTTGTAGAAAATCGACTTTAAGACTTTTGCATGCTATTTGCTGAGGTTTCTCTTTACAATTCAGCTATAGGTCCAACCATGAGCTTTAAAATAATAGTCTATTAATGAGATGTAACATTCCTGCCAATCAGCATAGTTACAAGAATAGTGAGTCGACAGTCAGATTGAAAAGCCATATTTTTCTAGCTAGAAAGTTTTGCTTTAAAAATAAGTCTTAAGCTTTTTCTTACTATAGGTGATTGGCTCTTTACTTTGTATATTGCTTCAATTTTGAAGCAATGTTCAAAGAAACTTGTTTTTTTTATTTAATACTACTTAAAAATGGGTACTTTAGCTTGCCATTTCTGTTCAAATCAGATTTCTCTCAGTATTTCAAACCCACAGTTTTGAAAAAATCGTACATGAAAAAAAACAGGTTGCACAAGAAATAAATCAGTGCTACTCCTGGATAAATTTGATTTGTCTTTTAATTCAAAGTGAGGCTTCCAAGTCACCCCTTTAAAATTTTTAATGGGAGAATTTGTGTTTGTTGTGTTGTGAGCGTTTCTGTATTATTTTTATTCTAATTTTGTAGAAGCTGAAGACACCTCCTCAAATGATGATAAAGACATTTTTGGAAGTGCACATACTAAGTTATTAATAGAAAATGTGGCGAATCTTTTTGCTGTTCCTCCTGAAATTTCTGGAGCTTTTAAACATAAAGCTGACCATGTGAAACCGGAGTCGAACACTGTCGGAGATAAAGGTATGCTTCACATATCCTGATCTTTCTCTGTATTTTGTGTTTCCAAAATGAGAAAGTGTATCTTATGCTTCCTTTTGAAATTTTGGCGGGATTTTAGAAATACGTGTTTGTTGAAGCTTAGTGCATTCCTTGCCTTTGAAAAATATTTTTAGAAAATAATAGTCCTGGATGGTTCTAATTATTAAGTCATCAAATTTTCTATCTCAATTAGATCCCTGGATAAAACGACAATCTTAATTTATATTGAAACTTCTTTTTATGGTTTTTGGAACTCATTAGATTTCTTTTAAAATATTTAAAATATGAGATATTTTCTGTTGTTTGGAGTGCAAAGCTTTGGCTATACGTATCCTTCAGGGTTCTCACTGGCCCTGGAAAACCTTGAAAATGGAAGACCAATTTGCTAGTCATAGAAAATTCCTAGAAAATAGGTGGGGGGGGATACAATGTCCTAGGAAAGTTTTAAATAGTCTAGGAAAATAATCCTCTCTTTACGAATGAATGCATACGGTTTAAGCATTTAACGCATGAACGTCTGTTTCTTTGAAAATCTTTTAACAATAGTAATCTTTCAAAATTTTTATTTTGAAAGATTTATCTTGAAAATCAATTTTATTGTTTTCATCATCAGCTGTCATCTAAACACGTTGTTTCATTACAATGGCATTGTATTATTCCTTTTTTTCTCCTTAATTTTTAACCCAAAAATAGTTGATTTACAAAACATAATTACATAAAAAATAATGTTTCACCTTTTTTGTTTGCTGAGCTGTTAATATTGAAAAATGGTATTTTATTGTTTTTTTCTTTGAAATATGAGCCTTAAGTCATCTCAAATGATAATTATTTAGACCATATATTTATTTGTTTAAGCGTTATCTTTCTGAATGATAAACAAGCTTTGATGAACAAAGGATCAGCCTCTGTAAAGGACATTTTAAAAATTTTTTTACTGAGGTCAAATAACCGTTTCTGGCAGTCTTAGGCCCTTTTACGCAGAATCAACTTATTTTCAGAAGTTTATTAGGAAGGGTCTGGCCAGGGTCTGGCCTTTTTGGCCAGACCCTTTCTGGCTTTTTTGGCAGTCTACTTAGGTGGTAAATCCTAAAACAAATCAAATTTATAATTTGGGAGGAATAGACGAATAACAGAAAAAATCCTGTTGTTAAATCTATAAGTTAATTTTTTTTTTCATCCAGAAATAATGTTGTTTCTGAAATCAATTAATTCCAGAATTTTGTTTTATTAATTCTTATAGGTTACTGCTAACTCTTATTAAAGAGACATTAGTCAAACACAATTAAGGATGCTTTGTTCTATAATAAAATATGAATGCTAAAGGGGATGCTTTAAATGTATTTAAATTAGAAGACGTGCTTGAACAAAATTTTGAATAGAACTTGTGCATCCACAGGCAGAGCCAAGTATCCTGTTTTTTATAAACAGCCTTTAATGGCCGTATATAAAAGCATAGTTTGCACTTTACTGAAAAAATATAAATGTTTTTACTTTTATAACTTTAATAAATCAAATAACATTAAACATTTGATTACTAGATATCAGTACGTGTATACTAAACTGACAATGCATATTCATTATTATTTTTTTTCAGCAAAGTGCAAATTATGCTCTGGCCTTGGGAAGGCACAGGGTTTTGAGCCCGACTCATGTTAATTTCTGCTCGTTTTGAGTTTGACTTGGTAATTTATTGTAATTTCTGTTGTTTTTGTGTGTAATTTATTTATTCATGCTGATCGTGTGGTAGTTTCACGCTTGGTAGATTATTTGATTTTATATTTGCTCATTTTTGGTTTGATGGAGTTCTTTACTTTTCTTTGAAAAACTTATTTTGTGGAATAATTTTTTTAATCAATGTCTGTTCGTTTTATATTGACATAGTTTTTTCAGGGAAAAAGAAAATAATTCTTTAAATCTTTTGTTTTTTTTAGACTTTTTAGTTTGGCCTGCTATTTTTGTGCTGGAGAAAACTTTTCAGCAATTTTCAACAACATACACCCTTTTAAAAATCTGGACGCAAATAGTTGTGTTTAGTTTTGTTTCATACCTCCTCTAGTTGACCTGAAATAGAAAACTTGATACCATTTGCAAAAAAAATCTGTTTACTTTCTTTGAAAGCTTGGATACACTTACGCTATTTTGATTTCATTAAATTAAGAGCAGAAGTAGCCGCGAAAGTTTGAACAGAATACCCTCAGTCGTTCTTGGGATACTTCTGAGATGCCTTATTGGGAAATAGCATTAACACAGTGCATTTTTATTTAATCTTTAGGAAACATTTAGTTTTTAAACATAATGGGCAGATTAGAGGGTGGGTGTGGGAGGGGGACTAGTTGCCTTCCAAACACTTTTAACTATTAAAAAGGGCAGTAGCCCTTTCAATTTCCAATCGAATGTGCCCTTTTGAAGTTTCTATGACAACACTTTCAATAAAAACCTTATATTCCCCAAGGGCATAACTTACAATTCTTGTCCTGAGGGTGGGGGGGGGGGGGTTGTCATCCTCAAAGACCTAATTCCTAGAACTTCCAACTACGTTGAAGAAAATTGCTATCTCAAAATTTTGATTGGATGTGTTTGGGGACATGGTGGTTGTGAGAGGCGGGTTAATTGCCCTCCAATCACTTCCGTCTATTAAAAAGGGTACTAACCCTTGCCTTACTCCTTCGTTGTACCTACTCTTTTATATATGTCAAACCAAAGACGCGACGAAAAACTCGTTTTTACGGAATGATTCAAGACACCACTGTAGAGAAATACACTGTATAGCGTGGTTTTAATTGCGTATAAGATTTAAAGTGTTTTTTTGGTTTTTTTCTGGGGGAGGGGTGCGAAAGGTACCTAGGTTAGGTTAGGCTACGTATTTAATATATACTATGCTTTGCCCCCCCCCCTAATGTGCAAATATATAGCCCTATATATATATATATATATATATATATATATATATATATATATATATATATATATATATATATATATATATATATATATATATATATATATATATATATATATATATATATATATATATATATTATATTTTAAAGAAAAATTCTAATAGATTTATAATAAACCTAGTAAATAAAAATGGATAAAATATATACATAAACAATAAATATTATAGAAATTTAACTAAATGAATAATATAAATAAATAACAAATGAATAAAACATAAAAATATAATAAAAAATAAGTATTAAAGATAAAACAAAGAGTGGATACACGTTCTAATACATACAATTTAAATTCTAAATACACAAAACACACTGATCTATATCAGCTATTTTAATTGTCAACATTTTTCTTTTTTACTTTTGAGTACTGTGGTTTCATGGAACTATATCCATTTTAAAAAATTTCATTAAGTAAAGGCAAAATCGAACAAATTCAAATGCAAACCAAAAATAATGTCAAGTGTATGATTAAAATAGTCGAATCAGGAACCAGGACGACAATTTTCCCAAAAACACCAATTTCTACTAAGCTTCAAACTTTTGGTTTTCTTTTTAAGGTTTTGGAATTGTTGTAATCCCTTGTCAAAATACATACAAATATTTGTACAATTACTGTATCTATACAATTTTGTTCTTTACGCAATTTAATGTCTTTTCATACATACTATGTCTTTTCAAAGATATCTGATTATTAAGCAAATCCAATTTCTAATAGTGATTTCTGCTAAGCTTCAAAATTTTGGCTTTATTTTTTAAGGTTTTTGATTTATTGTAATCCCTTGTTCAAATCTATACAAATATTTTTGCAATTACCAGATTTTTGCTCTTTAGGCAATTTAATGTCTTTCATACTGTATGTATTCAAAGATATTTCATTATAACAGTGTTTGTTTCCAAAATTATGGTTTTTAACAGATTTTCCCTCTAGCCAATAGCAACTAAAATACCGAAATTAATATACATTTAATGGACATATGCAATTACTGAAATATCTGTTCAGTCTTTTTAGACTTGTTAACACAAATCCGCTAAACATTTTTGCTACTATTCGATTTTGTTTTCTTTTGTAGTGATCCCAAATTTCATTTTCTATTTCTGTTAAATTTCTATAAAATTTATTTTCTATTTTAAACCTGGGAATACAAATTTTTGCACCCCTAATATTTTTGGTATAACTGACTTTACACGTAAAACAATCAATCTCAAATTTTTTATTATAGCTCTGTTCTCCAGGGTCTGGTTTGGAACTTGTTAGTTCAAACCAATTAATTGTTTTCCAACTTTTTTCACGTAATTCCTCAGTTTGCTTGAGAAATTTCTCCAATGTTGAATCTAAGCATATCTCACAATCTTTGATATGCATAAAAAAATCGATATCAGATATAGCATTTGGTTGAACCCTGTATTTGCCTGATAAATTCACAAAAGCCTTATTGGTCTCTTTACGTTTTTGGTCTAACAAAACTGGAAAATAGCGGCCTTCTATTTCATTGCGTATCTTCATTGCATTTGCCTTGAATTTGAATTCTCTTAAGTTATGTTTAGAGATTTAATATGAAAAATATGGCCTGAAAATTTCATAGTATGTAATTTTTTTCTTGTTTTCTTCATTAACGATTGAGAGTCCTAAACCTTTTAGATCCAGACTGACCACAGTCAATGGGTTATCATACTCAGTCAATCTTTTTAACAGCTCTTTGTCACCTGTAATTATTACACTGCGCTGATTGTTTAGCACCTTTGTTAACCAATAAATATTTGTGCCGTTTATATGAATGGAATTTGCTTTGGTCCATTTTGCTTTTTTGATTGAATCAGTCAATTTTAGGTTAATTTCAGTTTTCCAAAGTCCTTTTTTTAGAACAAGTATTTGATCTTTTAATGGATTCTCCCAATTGTAGAGTATTTTTTTATCTGAACCGAGAGTATGCAGTGTAGTGATCCTTTGACCATAGTTGAGAGATTCAGAATAAAGGTTATATATCTCCCTAGGTGCTACTCCAAAGGCATATGGATATATCGTCGTGCCCAAAACCAAAGGGCGTATCTAACATTTTACAAATTTTACAGGAGAGCAAAAACAAGGTTTGTGAAGCTGTTTTTAAGAAGAGATTTTTCTAATGACGTAGTCGCAATGTATTTATAGGTTCTTTACTACGAGAAATCGATTGGTGAACATTAAAACTCTCAAAAGTTCTTAGAACACTAGAAAAACCAGATACGCCCTTTGGTTCTGGTCATTCTAAAACATTTCCTTTGGATACGACCAAGTGATTTTTGAATAAGTTTGTGTAATTTTGCTTCAAATATTAAAAAAGATTACAATAAAGCTTCAATTAAATTATCAAAGGAAGGCACAAATTCACATTACTCTCCGTTGTCACTTTCGTCGTCAATATCACTGTCTTGTAGGACATCCTTCACGGCTTTGCCATGGGGAAGGTTTCGGTAGAATGCATGGAAGACACACAGTAGAAGACACACAGTTCGGTAAAAGACACACAGACACACAGACACACAGACACGCAGACACACAAACACACAGACACATAGACACACAGACACACAGACACACACAGACATACACACACAGACACACACGCACGCAGACACACACACACACAGAGAGACAGAGACACACACACACACGCACACAGAAACATACAGACTCATACAGATACACACACACACAGACACAAACACACACACACACACACACACACACACACACACACACACACACACACACACACACACACACACACACACACACACACACACACACACACACACACACACACACACACACACACACACACACACACACACACACACACACACACACACACACACACACACACACACACACACACACACACACACACACACACACACACACACACACACACACACACACACACACACACACACACACACACACACACACACACACACACACACACACACACACACACACACACACACACACACACACACACACACACACACACACACACACACACACACACACACACACACACACACACACACACACACACACACACACACACACACACACACACACACACACACACACACACACACACACACACACACACACACACACACACACACACACACACACACACACACACACACACACACACACACACACACACACACACACACACACACACACACACACACACACACACACACACACACACACACACACACACACACACACACACACACACACACACACACACACACACACACACACACACACACACACACACACACACACACACACACACACACACACACACACACACACACACACACACACACACACACACACACACACACACACACACACACACACACACACACACACACACACACACACACACACACACACACACACACACACACACACACACACTAACAGCAATGAAATGAATCCAAGAGTACCCTCTATTGCAGTAGAAAAGCCAAGGGGGCATCGTAAAGCCCTTGAAAGGGAAGAGTAGGCTTGTGGGATAATAAACGCCATTTTCGAGGGGTTTGAGGTTTTTTTCGAAACCACCATAAATATCTTTTCGTTATAAACTTTTACTTTTAAGACGAACCGAAATAGTAGTGAATCTTCCTGGGTCACAGTCAGATGGGAATTTTTTTCCACTTGGCAGTTTTATTCAAAACGCGTTTTTTAACTTTTGGCTACTATGGGCTGGGGTTCACTTTTAACTATACCCTGCCGGGACATGCTTTAAAAAATGAGCCTAGAAAATGAATGAAAAAAAATAACAGTGGATACCGATACTGATATCCCCGATACGATACATGCAATACCGATACACCCGATATCGATACGTGCGATATCGATAACTCCGATACCACATACAGCCCTTCCCCAAGGACTATTGAGGGCCTAATCATCATCAAAACCATATATATTGGACCTTTGAACTGTGTGAAAGAAAAGGGCTATATCAAAATTTGTATAAGACTAGTTTGGGGAGGGGGCCTGTAGGGAGGGGAGGCTATTTGTCCTCCAATCTTTCTGGTAACTTAAAAAGGGCACTTACAAATTTAATTCCCTTTCAAATGAGCTATTACACACCTCTCTATGATGTTCTGTCCACCCCCTAAACCCTGCTAGAAAAAAAAAAGAAAAAAGGAGACAGATCAGTGCTAACCATGCAAAAGTCATTTTCCTTGGTGTTCAAGGTTGGGGACTGTAATTATTCTACATAAGGTTTTGGACCGTGCTAATTGCAATGGTGCACTTGTTATTTCAAGTTGACGCCATTTAACAAAAAGAAAGTAATTACTGGATTCTACAAGCACTGAACGTAGAGTGGAATTCACTTCAGTTGCAAGACCTCCCGACGGTCTACCGCCAGCACTATTTTGCTTAGTTAGAGTTGCATACCAGATGAACCCTTCTTTAGTATCCAAAAGAATAATGCTTAATTCACTTAAAAGATGCTCTTGTAGGCAAGTCACGTCATGTTCTGACACGAGCTCATAAAGAACTGAAGAATTTTGAACGAACCCACCGTTAATGTTTAGAGTTAAGATCCTTATACTGACATTATGGACGACCATGAGCATTTTGACCACAATTGTAAAGCTGAATCCTGGTTGGACAATTATATGAGCATTTCACACTTTAACAGGTATGGCCAGCGGCCTTGCAGGACACACAGAACATACTAGCTGTACACCTGTTAGAACGGTCGGATACGTGACTGGCAGAACCACATCTACCAGAAAGAGACCGCCTTGTCTGAAATCTTTATATAGGAGCCTAAGAGTTCCTTGGCTTGAATAACAAGGGAAATTAATTGGCTTAGAAATGAGGTAAAGTGGCAGCTGTCGCGATATTTTGCGTCAAAGGTATCTTTTTTTCTTTCCCGCTATCTGTGGATATTTGATTTTTGAAAGCAATTTGTTTTTAGAGATGGCTTATGCAAATAAATATTTTAATTATTTTGCCTTTTTCAAAGCATTGCTAAGTTTAGCTATTTAGTCGATAAAATTTAAGATAAACCATACAGTCTAATTGACCAGGTTAAATAGCACTGTTTGTTTACTTATGATGTCATATACACTGGGTATAGTAAAGAACAACCTCTAAATTATGTTATGGTTGCAGCACTTTTGTAATCCAGTAAAAGGCGAATCATAGCCCATAGTAATGAAAGGTTGAATAAAACGTTTTGAAAAAAACTGTCAAACAGTTCGTGGTAACGAACTGTAAGTAAGGAGCGACCCGGCTCAATGGTAACCGAAACTCTAAAAAACGGGTTTTTGATACCAATAGATACATCAAAAGAATCATATTTCAATGCTGATTTCAAATATATAATTTTCATCAAGTTTAGTGCTACCCATCAAAAGTTACTCGCCTGAGAAAATTTGACTGATTTTCAAAAAAAGGGGAAAGACCCCCTAAAAGTTATAGAACCTTGATGAAAATCACACCATCACATTCAGCGTATCAGAGAAACCTACTGCAGAGGTTTCAAGCTCCTATCTACAAAAATGTGGAATATTGCATTTTTTGCCAGAAGAAAGATCACGGATGCGTGTTTATTTGTTTTTTTGTTTTTTGTTTCTTTTTTCCAGGGGTCATCGTATCAACCCAGTGGTCCTAGAATATCGTGGGAGGGCTCATTGGAACGGAACTTAAAAGTTCTAGTGTCCGTTTTTAAGTGACCAAAAAAATGGAGGGCAACTAGGCCCCTCCCACGCTTATTTTTTTCCCAAAGTCACCCGATCAAAATTTTGAGATAGCCATTTTGTTCAGCATGGTCGAAAATATGATAAATATGTCTTTTAGGATGACTTAATCCCCGGAAGTGTACCGGGAGTAAAACACGATATACTTGAAATACCAAAATAAAGTTCCTTCTTTAATTCGGACTCCTATAATTAAGCTAAATCTAGTTTCAAAAATGAAAAATTCCTTAATCAGCAAATACAAGAAACTGCAGTCTTTGGATTTCGCTAAGACAGTGAGAAATAAGAAAAGTGCTACGCACAATATTTTTAAGGAAGTTTAAACGATAAGACCCGTGTGAACTCACTAATCATCAAAAATATTTAAGACGTAGTATTGGGCTAGGGGCCGTGTCCTGGGTGCAAGTAAGAAAATGTCAGGCAGTCCCCATAGCTCAGGAAGAAAGAACCGCTCGTTTAAGTGGTGAACATGTGTTTTTTAATGTGAATATGAAGTTGTATCAGTAATAGCTCGTTAGGCAAATAATCTCGGTCGCCATTTATTGTCTTTGAAGTGACCCATTTCTGTACAACTGAACATGTAAGTTTAATAAATCTATTGTCTTTTTATAAGTGTTCGTTTCTCTTGTATGTCTGAGTCTAGTCCGATAATAGGTAACTAGTTCGCCAGTCTCCAAGGTAAATGCTCACTCAGGAATCTGACCTCCAAGCGGCTCTATAGGAGAAATCCCTATCAACACGAGCGAGTCCTCTCACTACCACAAACAATCATTCAATAGTACAAATGTCGCGTGTCGGACATTGGAGGAAAACTGCGAACTAGTTAGGCTGTTTAAACTCTGTAATTCAAATTTAATTTTCGGAAAGATACAGACATATAAGAAAATTGATTAGGCATATAACCGCTAGGATACTATAGTAAACCCCTTAGATATCGAATTGTATATAATAGCCAACCAAAAAACATTTTAATTAAAATTTAATAAGTTGATATAAACGCAAAAAAAAAACAAAAAAGAAAAACATTGAAAATATAAATTCATTAATGATAGTTCAAAATTTATTCGCAAAAAAAATATAAATTTAGAAAAATAACCCGGAAAAAAAATGTAAAACATATATTGACTAATTTAATATCAAATTGACCCAGTTTGTACAATTAACAAAAACAGATATTGGAGCGTTAAAAAAAATGCTTCTACTACGATTAAGACGCCCGGCCTTAACCTTTCTAAAACAAGTCGAGCGTACAATAGGAAATAACGCCAGCTTGACAATAAATCCGGTCGATGACTTGTTAAAAGCATTCAAAGAGAGATTTATAGAAACTAGTTCAATAAATAAATTAAAACATGGAGTAGTGAACTTTGATTTTTCACAAAATATAAGGGAATATCTGGATAATATACACATTTCTGTAGAAGCAAAATACGGAAGTGGTTCGGGGCAACTGTTTGAAAAAGTCATACTAAATACCTTCTTGCAAGGGCTACCCCCAAAACTATATACAGTAATAATATCCAAAAATATTCAGACGTTGGATCTTGCAGTCCAAGAGGTAGAACGACTAATTTAAGTTGATAAAATGGTTGCAAATCATAGTAATACAAAAATAAACAGCCTAGGCGACTCAACCGCGAACCTAATCCTCAAGGGCGATCAGACATCCCCCAATTTCTTTCCAAGGGATAACTCCCCAGTAGCACAAAGAAACAAAACGCCAGAACCCGCTAGGCAGAAAACAGTACGTTTTCAGCCCATTAACCCTACAATAATAAGGTGCTATA
>NW_028300808.1:2821859-2844359 GCF_049724085.1 Artemia sp. Qi Xiang Cuo
TTGATGTTGTGATTGATTTTCCAAGATTGGTTTAAAATCTTCTTCTTCTTCTTCTTCTTCTTCCTCTTCATATTTTAATGGTGTTGTTGTTGTTGTTGTTGATGCATGTTCATTTATTTTTTTTTAGAATTTGTCTATTGCTAATAAGACTTTTGGGCAAGTCTAATGTATTTAGAAAGTTGTATAGATGAGCGTCAAATGATAATAGTCCTTTATAATTTGCAACCATATCATAGATTAAATCAAGTAGATTATAATATATTCTAGCCCAGAAGATTTCACTAAGGTTGGCAAGATCCATGACAAAGATTTTAATTTTTTTTTTTGAATAACTAGGAAAGTACATGCGGACAAGCTAGAAACACATAAATTTGAGAAATCTTCTACTAGCGTTACACATAATCCTCGAGCGTCACAAGGTCCAGCAGTCATCAATTTAAGTCAACAAACATTTGAACAAAAGAAATTAAGATATTTTTTCAAAAGGATGGGAATATTCTATCCCCCCCAAAAATATACCAGCAGAAGAAATCATCTCCAATGTAGAGTCAGCTTTAATACTAAGCGGGAAAACAATTAATATTGATTCACAAGATATTAAAAGTTTGGTTTCTAATACCCTCGGAAAAGTTTTTTCCACAAAGAAGCATGTTGAGGAGAATCTAAGAAGAGATGAAATGAAGGTCCTCACATATCTCAAGAAAGATACCAACATCATAATTACCAAAGCTTATAAAGGTAATACAATAGTAATCCTCAATGAGACTGAGTATGTCAGCAAATCATTAAACCTCCTGAATAACAACAAAGTATATGAAAAAGTTAATGTCAATGCTGTAAAGGTTGATTATGATAATGTAAAAAAAGCTTTGGATAATCTTAGTCTCACAAATAGGATTAATGATCAACTTTATCAGAAACTCATTCCTGTCAGACCGGTCATTCCTAGATTTTATGGTGCACCCAAAATTCACAAACCAGATATTCCCCTTAGACCTATTGTTTCAACAATAGGTTCAGCTACACAAAGTTGGAAAGGTATTTGGCTGGTATTTTAAGATCCATAACTCTCAGCAGCAAACACACAATAAGAAATACCAAAGAAGCAGATGAAAAGCTAAAAAGCATCAGCTTCTTGGAGAAAACCCTAATGTGTAGTTTTGATGTTGCATCCTGGATTACTAGCATATCCTTGCCCCGATCTATGATAGCTTTACAATCAGCTTTGAAAAATGTTGATTCCTGGAAAGAACTGACAAGCTTAGACACGACAAACATCATTATTATCAAGTTTTTATGTCTGAACAAGGCTTACTTCACTTTCAGGCATCAAACCTACAAACAGAAATGGGGCATACCAATGGGATCAGCCTTGGCACCAGTTCCTAGTGAGGTGTTTCTACAATATATCGAAAATAATATCTTCAAGCAGGACTTCAAGGATCTCCAACTCTACATGAGATATGTAGATGATTGCCTAATAATTTGGAATGGGACAGAAGACACATTAAGATCCTTTCTCAATACTTTTAACCAGCCGGATCCAGATATAAAGTTCACCATTGAACTTGAAAATAACCACAGTTTACCCTTCTTAGATGTTCTGATTACCAAACGGGAAACTAGGTTTGACTTGAGTGTATATAGAAAGCCAACTCATAGTGATAGATATCTGAGATATGACTCTTATAACCACCCAATAATTAAAAATTCTGTAGTCTATTCGCTGGTTGATAGAGCGTTTGTAGTGTGTTCCTCTGATTTGGAGCTGAAGGCTGAACTTGATCATATAAAAGATATTCTTATGGGCAATGGCTACCCCCAACAAGTCATTGATAAGGTTATCTCCAGGAGAAAGATTCGCACAAAAACCAAGAGCTCACCTAAGACTGAAGAAGATAAACCCTTTTTGTCATTACCTTATATTAAGGGCATTACTGACAATTTAAGCTCCAAACTCACTAAGCTAGGATTTAAGGTGTTTTTTCCTTCTGGAATGACCGTCTCCTCCTTCTTAAACAAAGGTAAAGATAAGATCACTTCAGATCCACCAGGAGTATATGAGATTCCTTGCAGTTGTGGTGATACCTATATAGGTCGTACCATGAGATCTCTACATCACGGATTAAAAGAACATGCTGATTCCATTGATGCCTGCCTTAAAAAGACAAAACTTAAGGAGGAAGATACTTTTTCTGCACTGGCCCATCATATTTTTGAAAACCCTTCTCACTCCAATAATTTTCACCAGGCTCAACTTATTGCTATTGTTCCACAACTCTTAAAGCAGAAAATCAGAGAAGCTCTGGAAATTGCTAAAAACAAACCAGCCATTAATAAAGACAATGGAGAGTTCCGCATCAGTGAAATTTGGGAACCCATTACCCATAGGCTAAGAACTCGCAAAAAACTCCACCATACTTCTAAAGACCCAACCTTTTTGAGATCTACTAGGATAGCGGCCATCAATGCCTCTACCGAAATCCGAGCCATATTACAACAATAATTCCAGGTTCGACTTATTACTAGTGTTGTTCAGTGATTTTAGTTTTATTTTATTTAGTGATTTTATATTCTGGCAAGAGTTTTGAATTTGAACCTGATGATGACAGGCACAGGTCCTGTCGAAATTATTGTTCCAAGATAACACAATACCTGACATCCATAGCTTAGGTAAGCTTATTACCATTATCATGTACAAGTAGATTATAGTTCTTGCCCTGAATTATAATCCCTTTCCCATTGCTTATTATCTGCTTTCCAAGTACTTTCGAATATAAAAAAGGGCACTTGCCATTACAATTTCGAACCGAATAAATCATTTTTAAAAGTTTCTAAAATAGCGCATTCTATAAAAACCTTACGTGCCTCCAGGGAATAACTGAAACCCCTTGTCCTGAGGGCTATAAAGGGATTGTCGTCCTCAAAGATCTAATTTTCGGAACGTAAAGCTAAGTTGAATAAAATGGCTATCTCAAAATTTTGATTGGATGTATTTTGGGAAAAGTTGGGCATGAGAGGGGGGTTAGTTGCCCTCCAATCACTTTTGACTGTTAAAAAGGGCACTAGCCCTTTGAATTTCCAATCGAATGAGCATTTTTTTAAGTTTCTACGACAACGCCTTCTATAAAAACCTAACATGCCCCCAGGGCAAAACTTACAACCCTTGCCCCAAGGGTTGTGGGGAAGTGTCCTCCTCAAAAACATGTTTTATATCTGGAAATCAACTACGCTGAACAAAATGGCTATCTCAAAATTTTGATCGAATGTGTTTGGGGGAATGATGGGCGTAAGGGGGGCTAGTTGCCCTCCAACCACTTTTGACTATTAAAAGGGGCACTAGCCCTTTGAATTTCCAATCTAATGAGCATTTTTTGAAGTTTCTACGACAACGCCTTCTATAAATCCTTATATGCCCCAAGGGCATAACTTAAAACCCTTGCCCCGAGGGTTGTGGGGGAGTGTCCTCCTCAAAAAGATATTTTCTATCAGGAAATCACCTACGCTGAACAAAATGGCTATCACAAAATTTTGACTGGATATATGTGGGGGAAACGATAGGCGTTGGGGGGACTAGTTGCCCTTCAAACACTTTCGACTATAAAAAAGGGCACGAGCCCCTTGAATTTCCAATCGAAGGAGCCTTTTTTGAAGTTTCTACGACAACGCCTTCTATAAAAACCTTATATGCCCCAAAGGAATAACTTAAAACCCTTGCCCCGAGGGTTATGGGGGAGTGTCCTCCTCAAAAAAATATTTTCTATCCGGAAACCAACTACGCTGAACAAAATAGTTATCTCGAAATTTTGATTGGATGTGTTTAGGCGAATGATGGGTATGGGGGGGGGGGGGCTAGTTGCCCTCCAATCACTTTTGACTAATAAAAGGGTACTAGCCCTCTGAATTTCCAATCGAATGAGCCTTTTTTGAAGTTTCTACGACAACACCTTCTATAAAAACCTTAAATGTCTCCAGGGCATAGCTTAAAACCGTTGCCCCGAGGGTTGTGGGGGATTGTCCTCCTGAAAAAGATATTTTCTATGTGGAAATCAATTACGCTGAACAAAATGGCTATCTCAAAATTTTGATTGGATGTGTTTGGGGGAATGATGGGTGTAGGGGGGGGGGTAGTTGCCCTCCAATCACTTTCGACTATTAAAAAGGGCCCTAGCCACTGCAATTTCCAATCGAATGAGCCCTTTTCGAAGTTTCTACAACAACTCCTCTCCTTCGATATGAAGTGCCCGGTTATGGAAAGGAAAAAAGGAAAATAAATGATACATTGTGCCCACATCGTTCTTAAGTTAGGCAGCGCTATCGCGCTGTCTATGATTAAATAAAAAAAAAACAAGTTTTTTTTTAACTGAAAGCAAGGAACGATGATAAAAGTTAAAACGAAAAGAAATTATTCCGTATATGAAAGGGACTGTCCCCTCCTCAACGCCTCGCTCTTTACGCTAAAGTTTTTTATTGTTTAAAAAAAATTGAGTTTTGAGAAATTCAAACTATAGCGTAAAGAGCGAGGCGTTGAGGAGGGACAGCTACTGATATACGGAATAATTTCTGTTCGTTTTAAGTTTTAACGTCGTTCCTTACTTTCAGTTAAAAAAACTTGTTTTTTTTATTTAATTTTTGAACATTTTTGAATTAATGCAAGTTTTGATTTTAGCTCACCGTACACGAATAATTGAAACAAAATTTGCATATTAATTTTACTTTTATTTGGTTAAATGGCTTTTTCGAAACTTGTTTAATTTTATTTACGAACGTTTTTATTAGTAATAAATATACGTAACTTACGAATTAACTTACGTAACGAACTTCTATATTCATAGATTTTAATACGTATATTAGGGGGTTCATCCCCTAGTCAATACCTTGCTCTTTAAGCTAAAGTTCAAATTTTGTTCCAATTTTTTAAAAATGACCCCTTAATCACGCAGGCCGTTAATTAGAATAAATAGCTGTTATGAAAGTACTAAAAAATCTTTGGCTTAAAGAGAGAGGTATTGACTAGGGGATGAACCCAATCATATACGTAATATTTCCTGTTAGTTTTAAGTTTTGATGTTGGTCCTTACTTTCAGTTGAAAAACTTGTTTTTTATTATTTAATTTCTGATCTTTTTATTTAATATTGCTGGGAAATCCGGCGCCCCCTTCATAGCAATGTCGCTTCCCCCTGAAAACTTCTTTCTTTGAAAGATCCTCCCATATAACCCCCGACCCCCCCCCCCTACCAGAAAAAATCCCCCCTGAAAACGTCTGTATACTTCCCAATAACCAATACTATATGTTAACATTGGGTAAAGTTCATAACCTTCAGCCCTCCCCCAGACATAGTTATCATATTTTCGACCATGCTGAACAAAATGGCTATCTCAAAATCTTGATCGGGTAACTTTGGGAAAAAAATGAGCGTGGGATGGTGTCTAGTTGCCCTACATTTTTTTTGTCACTTAAAAAGGGCACTAGAACTTTTAATTTCCGTTCCAATAAGCCCTCCTACGATATTATAGGATCACTGGGTCGCTACGATCATCCCTGGGAAAAAAACAACAAAAAAAAACCCCCATCCGTGATCTTTCTTCTGGCAAAAAATGCAAAGTTTCACATCTTTGTAGATAGGTGCTTGAAACCTCTACAGTAGGGTTCTCTTATACGCTGAATATGATGGTGTAATTTGCATTAAGATTCTATATCTTTTAGGGGGTCTTTCCCCCTTTTTTCTTAAATCAGCCAAATTTTCTGAAGCTCGTGACTTTTGATGAGTATGACTAAACTTGATGAAACTTATATAAAATTCAGCATTATAATCTGATTCTTTTTATGTATCTATTGGTATCAAAATTCCGTTTTTTAGAGTTTCGGTTACCATTGAGCCGGGTCGCTCCTTACTTACAGTTTGTTACCACGGGCTGTTTGAAAAACTCTTATGTGTAAATAAATGGTAATTTGCATAACTTACAGCCCTTGTATAGGGGCTTTTAAGGGTTATGCCAAACCAGGAGGCATAGGCATTTGACTATCTTGAGCAAAATGGTCATCTCAAAGCCGGAGGGCTGGTTGCCCACCGATCAATTTTGACTCTTAGAAAGGGCACTAGAACTTTCAATTTCCAATTGAATGAGCTCCCTTAAAAGTTTATAAGCCCGCCTCTTCAATACGAAGTGGCTCTAGAGAAAAAAAAAAATATTATATTGAATCCTTATCCCCCCTAACGCATCCCCCCTAACGTAGTGTAAAGTAGTGTAATTTATTTAATTAATGCAAGTTTGCGTTAATTAAACTTGCTCCTAGCGCAAGTTTATCGGATCAACCTATTTTGGGCCAGTTCCTAAGAAAATCCTGGATCCACCCCTCTCTGACTGAGTTGGTTAATTAAAGCTTCATAAAATTTATGAACAGTGGTGATTAGTTTTTTTCTTTTTGCAAGCTATCAGGAAGAAAGATCAGTTGGTCCTTTTTTCTGGAGGGAGGCGTGACCTTTGAGGATTGAAACCCCAACAAGTCCCATTTTAGACTCAAATATTTCAAATTTCAGTGAGTTTTCATATAAATAGATAAATTCAGATAATTATAGAAAGAGAAGGAGATATTTTCTCATAATCTTCCTTCGTCTAAGAAATATCTTTAGACTAAGCTTGTGATATGCGCGATGCAGGGTGACCGCTCCGTTCCTATAGCAGAATTATTTCAAGTGTAACCTACAAAGTTACGTTCAAATACATGCCTCCACATAATGGAAAGGGCGTGGGAGATCCCCTGTTAAAAAGATTTTTCGAAAAACTCTTTGAAAAACATGAGAAAGAGCAACAAACTGTAAATAAAGAGTGACTCTTGTTAAAGGAAGTCAAAACTCTATTAAAATGAATTCGGGATTACGATATATGAATCAACACAACCTATTATTTACGCTGATTCCAAATATGTGAATTTCATCAATTATAAATTTGCTCATCGAAAGATAGTACTATATGAAAATTTGCATATATCTGGAAAAAGAAAAAAATGCCACACGATTGTTTTTCCGTCCATATTTTAAAAATTTCCTGGTCAGATACTTCAGAAGATTGGGATTAACATTCAGGTCAATGTGGGTTTAACCTTCGACTTTCTTCTTATTGGAAAAACATATGCACATCATATATATATATATATATATATATATATATATATATATATATATATATATATATATATATATATATATATATATATATATATATATATATATATATATATATATATATATATATATATATATATATATATATATATATATAATATATATATATATATATATATATATATATATATATATATATATATATATATATATATATAAATATATGTAATATATAATGTAAATATAATATATATATATATATATATATATATATATATATATATATATATATATATATATATATATATATATATATATATACATCTCGAAAATGTAAAAGATAAAGAATACGGCATTAGACTTTAAAGTCCCTACGGGCGGTGCTGATCTCCGTTTTTTGGCCATTCAGCCAAGAATATATATATATATATATATATATATATATATATATATATATATATATATATATATATATATATATATATATATATATATATATATATATATATATATATATATATATATATATATATATATATATATATATATATATATATATATATATATACATCTCGAAAATGTAAAAGATAAAGAATACGGCATTAGACTTTAAAGTCCCTACCGGCGGTGCTGATCTCCGTTTTTTGGCCATTCAGCCAAGAAGTGCAATGAGGGGTTGGGGCTAACCATTCTGTGTTTTAGCACACCCTTCCTGCTTGTCTTCCCCAGATTTCTCCAGGTACCCATTTAAATCTGGGCAGACTCTGGCTGAGTTTACAGAGTCACGCCAATGACTCCCGTCCCAAACCAAAAAATATATATATTTATATATATATATATATATATATATATATATATATATATATATATATATATATATATATATATATATATATATATATATATATATATATATATATATATATATATATATATATATATATATATATATATATATATATGTATATATATATATATATATATATATATATATATATATATATATATATATATATACAAAACACATTTTGTAAAAAAACGAAGCTTTAAAAATAGTTGATTAGTTGAAGATTAAATCTTCATTAACATTCTTTTATGAGAAGCCGATGGGCGCACATACACCTCCCTTTCGGAAGGTATGCAAAACATCCATATGGTAAACTACATGGACAATTTCTTATAGTGGAGTTTTTATTAAACTTAATTAGAGAAGTTTTAAGTATCTCAAGGCTGGTGAAATAACGCTTACCCACTCCCTTCTTCCTTACCTAAGCAACTGAAAACATTTTTTTTTTATTCCTCCTATGGAGCCATATTTTTACGGCCCTGAATTTTCTAATACGATCGGAATGTCCATGCATAGGCGCTAAAGAGTCAATTTAGCCACTGAAAAGGACGACACCTGACACGCTATTCGCAATGTTTAGTAAATAGAGGCCAAATCTGTATCGAGTTGCAGAAGTTATTCTGTCCCAAGAAAAAGATAGTCAGAACGAAGTAAATGATCTCGCAGAATTTTGACAGTTCTATTCTATTGTTCAAAGATAATGTTTAATAAAAAAGGCGACCTTGATGAGGCAGTAAGTAAAATTTTTCATTCTTTGGATATTCACAGGTTTTAAAATTAATATTTCCTATTATTTACATATAGTCAGTGAATATGCCTTATTGGTTAAGTGGTAACTTTTATTGCAGTTTATCCTAACAGTAAAAATTTATTACAAAATAAATTATGAGAATAAGAAAAAAAAAACCGAAAACCTCTCTAAAATAGCGTCAGTTCAAAATAACAGTAGCCCCATTGAAATCAACATTGTCGAAATCCTACAAAATAGAATTACAATCCCTTGAACAACAAGGATATCCACTTTTTTGCATGGAAAGCACTCGATGTGTCTTTTATTTTGCTAATTTCTCAGGGCTGGTCGTACCGAGCCACTGGTTGTAAAATGTTGGGAAGCACACACACAGAGAGTCACAAATATGGAGTTTAGAGTATTAATTAATTTTCACCCCAGAACAGTATGGACGTAATTCAATCACTTATTATGTTTTATTTTCATCATTTTCTACAGAAACCCGTTTTAAGCATTTGTGGTTTATTAATTAGACTAAGGAAAGTGATGCCCCCTTTAAAATTTTTCTCAGGCGGCCCCCTTGCTATTTAAACCACTGGGCGAGAGGGTAGGATTTCATCAGTCACATGCTTCGTTTTATAATAATTAAGCCAAAGGTCCCTGCAGAAATCTTTCAGTTTTTCTTGACATTTTCTATTTACATGTGTCCTTATGTTAGAAGAAATTAACTCAAAAGTAATTCCGCGTTCATTAAGCTTGGTATAACTGATTTCTGCAACTTTTGGCGTTCAATCAAAGGTATTTATTGATACCTATTGCAATTATTTATTTGCTTATTTTACTTCAGAGCTAAAAAAAATGCATTTCGTTCTTTTACAGATTAATTTAAAAAAATTTTTCCACAAAATAAGTTTTTCAAAGAAAAGTAAAGAAATCCATTAAACAAAAAATGAGCAAAAATTAAATCAAAATAAGCTACCAAGCGTGAAACTACCACAAATCAGCATCGATAAATAATTGAACCCAAAACGAACAGAAATTACAATAAATAACCGAGTCAAACTCAAAACGAGCAGAAATTAACATAAGTTGGGCGCAAAACCCCTATGCCTTCCCAAGGCCAGAACAAAATTTGCACTTTACTGAAAAAAATATAAATGTTTTTACTTTTATAACTTTAATAAATCAAATAATATTAATATTTTGATAGTTCATTCAATGAACTATTCAATGAACTAATTCAGCCGAGTAACGTTCAGTGTTTCCACTTATCTTTTGAAACAATCTGTAGAATCTTGACAATTTTCGGGAGAAAATTGGGAGATGGCTCTCAGGATTCGGGAGAAAATCGGGAGACGGATCTCAGGATTTGGTAGAATTTTCAGTTTTTGTATTGAGTTTTTTGAGGTGTTCAAGCAATTTGATTATAAAGTACCACATTCTAAATTTGGAGTGCAAAGTTACTGGAGCCAGCTGCAATTCCGGAAAGAAAATTCGGCAATCAATGTTGTCAAACCTGACAAAAGGAAGCAGCTAGAAGCTTAAAATGTATTTTACTTTGAAACTAAGTGCAGTTATATTTCATTCAGACTCTAAAGCTGTTGAATTAAGACATTTTTCTTCATCGACCCTTACTTTTTCTGGCCCTTCAGATTCCACACGACAGCCCACTAAGTTCAGGACTGGGACAGAAAATTCTGACGAATTACGGACACTAGGTCTTTGACCATTGAGTCTGAGTTAAGTGGATAATTTTTTTTTACCACCATCCCCAGATGTATTTACAAATGATAAAGAGAAAACGCAAAGTCGCAGCTCATTAGTATTGATATAACTGAAAAAAAGTATAAGGAATTGCAAAACCTTCAGATACATATACAACATTAAATTCATAATGTATGTCTATCGTATGGCTTTTTAGCTGTGCTGGTATACGCTACTACTCCTTTTAGCCTCTTTCTGAGGGGCTGGTCAACCGTCAGTGTGTCTGCTGTAACTCCATCTCGTTTCATTTCAAGTTTCGTCTGAATTGTGGACGTCAAAGTTACTGTTACCAAATGATTCCTTCTGCCTGTATTTACTTCTTGAGTAAGCTGAACAGTCTTTTTGAAGCTACGTTTGAAAATGGCAAGGAAAACAGATATTGCACAAACTTTGCTAAGTTTGGTTTCCACAGTGGTCCTTTGTACTCAAAGCCGATTTCAAATAGTCCATAGCTGTCAGAGTCACTGTTTTATCATCATTGGCACTATCAGAATGTTCCCGCCATTCTTTGTCAATCGCACTTTTCGTCTTTTTGTACTCGTTTTCATCCTCTCTTCGCAATTTTATGTTTTATATTACACTGACAGGCCCTTGACGGACTATATTCGTCACTTTCTACTTACCCTGTCTTTCTTTATCAGTAAAATTCTTATGTAGCATATTTTTTCAGGAATATGACTAACTTGTCAACCAGCAAAAATCATAAATTGTTTTCAAAATGCAGCAAATGTCATTCCTGTTTCTTGTGTTGGATCATTTGAAGCAAACCTCTTCGGTTCTACAAAGCAACTGCTGACATATTCTAAATTTTTGTCATATTTCTTTAAATTTGTAGTAATTCTTGATCCTTTTGAACCTAATGAATCAGCTGGACCCACATAGTGCTAGTTCGTATTTTCTTGGTGCAAGCCAACAACTGTGGTTAGTTTATGAATTGAAAAAAATTAGTTAATTACAAACCTTGAAGGTGTTTAAATGATCAAAAACAGAAAACCAATGCAACCACTGTGGAATGGATAATGGGCAATGTTCATACCTATGCCAATAAATTCAAGTCGCAGTGCCTCAATTGCCTGGGTCGTTAGGAATAGTCCCTAAAAGACCACAGGCAACGGACAGGTAAAAAAAAGTAGAAAAGAATGACCAAAAAGTAAAATGTTCCGGGGATTAAGTTTTCTGGAGATTTTCGGGAGATTTGGTATCTTCTTTTTTTGTCAGGAGATTGATTAGAAATTCGGTAGATCTCCCGAAAAATCGGGAGAAGTGGAAAAACTGGTAACGTTTTCATGCGAGCCCGTTGAAATATAAGTGAATCATACACCTGCTGTGACGTAATAAACTAGCTGCTATTAATGTGATTGTCTCCTTGGACGGTGCTATTTTGGTCTTACAACTTAAATGGACATAATTGATTAACAACCAATTGATAATGGATACAACAACTTAAATATAATTGAATTATACACCTGTTGTGACGTACTAAACTAATTGCAATATGTGTGATTGTGTCCTCGGCTGGTTTTTGCTAATTTGTTCTAACAATTTAAATGGGAAAACTAAGAAAGACATATGGATATAGAATCCACTCGTGAATCCACTGATAGTGCAACGATACATGAATCAATTCAAAGCCTCGCAACAAATATTATCAACTGTGACAAACATTCAAGCAGAAATACAAGGATTGAGAAGTGAAATGTTAGAAATCAGAAGTGAGATAAGTAATCTATCATCAAGGACCCAAAATTTAGAAAGTTCCAAAAAAGTTCACGATGACGCAATCGCTAATCTACAGAAGGAGGTTAAGGACCTCCGGCTATCAGCGAACCAGTCCTATGATAACCACAGCCTTGGACCCGTAAAAAATAAAGTACTGATCTTAGAAAATGCTGACCGACGAAGTAACGTCATAGCCTGGAACCTAAAGTGACGAAAGAAGAGGGCGTGGAAAAAATTAATGAATTATTGTAGAAATTACATATTCAATGTGAATTCCTGGTCACCGAATTAAATGAGAAATTCACTAAAATCCAACTCTACATTTTTAAGGATAAGTTTCCGATTTTGCAAGCAAACAAACTACTTCGCGATCAAGCTTTTAGGGAAAAAGCCTGCATTGATAATTGTCCGATATTCTCTAAAGTGCATTTATCCGACGATGTGAGCAAGTCAGTCTGAGATATTTGCTCATCCCTCCTGAAGAAGAAATGTGAACTTAAACAGAAGGAATTTCAGGCTTGGATTCCTCCAGTAGTCCCACCAATCCTTTGCTATATTGACCAAGATGGAGAGAAGAGAAAGATGGACTGGTTCCAAGTAAAACCAAATTGACCTTTTCGTTGTGTGGTCAATTAACATCTCTTAGCTGATAAGTAAATATTTTCTTTGTGATATATTGATTTTTTTTTCTCTCTCTTTTTTTTCCCCTATATGGTGTGATTTAATATTACATTGGCTCGTAGCTGAATGACATGATATCTTCCATGAGAATAAACCCATTTAGTGTGAGTTTTAGTGTTTTTAGTTTTTTGTGGGAGAGGCAAGGGGGGGGGGGGGTGCTCCTTGGCGTGAGGTCAATACATGATAATTGTTATTCGAGTTCATGTGATCCCTGCATCTAGGCTGGAAGAATTTGAAAGAAATTCATACCTTTTTAGTAATGTATTCCAAACGCCCCTAGCCCATGATAATAATGAAATTTTAAACTCTTTTTTAGTTCCCCCTAATAAATATTTTTTTTCTCATGAAATAGTTCATAAAAATCCAAATATGAAGAGAATATCTTTTTGGAACTGTCGTGGATGGAGGAGCCGGCAAGGTGCAATTGAAATTTTTTTATTTGAATCGGGTACGGATATTCTTGGAGTTTGCGAAACATTTTTAGATGAAAGTTCGGCAAATAAAATTAATATTGGCGATTTCCGATTTTTTCATGTAAGCAGAAATCGAAAAAAGCAAGGTGGTTTAGCAACACTAGTTAAAAATTATATTCCGGCTCGGATGAAAGAAGAATTTCTATATCTGAATACTGAGACGATTTTTTAAAGATGTATTGTTGAATGTTTTTTACCCAATAATGAAAAATTATTAATTGCTGTAATTTATCGCCCTCCCTTATCTAGCATGGCAGACTTTATTAACAAATTTGAAAATATGTTAGTAGAGATGCATTATTGAGTCCGAACGGGGCTCCTTATATGGGCATAGAATACGGACCGGGCACCAAATAAGGGCATAGCCTCCCTTGGGAGAATGATTACGTAATGGGGTCAATGACTTCTTTTTCCAAGGTTGATTTATTTGATGTTTCTATGTGTAATAGCTCCGGGGCGAAGGTTGCACATGCGCATTGAATTCTAACGGGAACAATGTTATAATAATAATAATAATTTATTACAAACCCGCTTATAAAAAAGAAGCATGAAGAAGCGGAGCAAAACAAAAGAAAAGAGAAAATAAAGACGAAAACAAATCAACCGAACATAATAATCTACTAAATACAAACAAATCACACTTCAACTATCAAGCAAGAAAGTCGCTGGGAAATCAAATAATAGTGCCCTTATGTTTCACGAGAGCTTGTTTTTCAAAATTCGGCATGAACTCAACAGGATCAGGTATATGATACTTTTCTAGCAGACCAGTGTTACGGAGGTAAAGTGGCAGACCAAGCAGAAACTTTAAATATTTGCAAAAGCCTGAACGGATTCGCAACATATCCGAATTCGATAGCCAATGCCAAACGGGTGAGAGGTAGTGAGCAAAGGGAAGAGCGACGGCACGATACAACCTAGCAAGGATATGCTTATTAAATTTAAACTTCAGAGCTGCAAGCTTAGCATACCCAGACCGAAAACCCGACAGAACCTGGTCAACAAAAAGAGCACGCGAGCTTCTGAGGTCGCTTCCATAAGTGATACCTAGGTACTTCAACTTGCGGCTTGGAAGTACTACTTGCCCTGCAACGGTAACACGGGTAGCCTCGCGACGGGCAACTCCAGACGGCGCACACGGGGGTTCAAATACAAGAAATTCTGTTTTAGCAGGGTTAATAACCAGACCAATATTAGTATAACCTCGACTTAGGAGATCGATATTAGCTTGAAGGTTACAAAGCGATGTGCTCACCATTAATATGTCGTCGGCGTAGCACAGTAGGCTCACATCCATACATTCAGTGTTAAAACCACCGTTAATCTTTTTTGTTACCGACGAGGTTAGTGAATTGAAGAGTACAGGGCTTAAAACCGACCCTTGACGCAGTCCCCGGTGAAGCTTAATCGGTTTCGACAGGAGTTCACTACTCAACTTAACACGGATAAGGCTACTCGAATACCAATGCCATAGGACGGCCGCTACATGTGGGTTCACACCTTGGTGCACCAGGTTCAAAATTAACTTTGAATGAATTACCGAATCGAACGCCGCGGACACATCTACTGCACAAATTAAAAGAGTCCGTGATTGATTCTGAGCTTTCGATACTATACGCGTAAGAAGGCGATGTGCAAATGCACAACCGAGGTGGCGACGGAACCCGAATTGTCGATTGTCAATTTTACACTTTCGTAACAGCTCAGGTAACAGAAGTCTCTCTAACACTTTGCTTAATGTACTAGAAACTGTTATAGGCATATAGCTAGAGCAGAGGTTACTATTTTTTCCCTTCTTCAAGACGTTAGACACAATAGCTAGGGCAAACGACTTAGGGACTGCACCAGAATCAAGGCACATTTGATATAGCAGCGTCAAGTGCTCAATGAGCAGAGGTGAGCCACAGCGGAGGTGTTCAGTCACAATTCCGTCGTGCCCGGGAGCCTTGCCCTTTCTCAGCTGCTTAATAACCTGGAGCACTTCGCCTATTGAGACGGTAAAATAGTTCCGTTGGCTCAAGAGGGACGCAAAAGCTCGTGAGAGCTCACTATCACTTTCGGTTGTTAGTTGGGCATGTTTGATCCCAATAACTTCACTATAGTGTTTTACCCACTGCTCCTCAGGTATGTTACTAGCAGGGTTTGTCACTGGTTTAGACTGTCTAAAAGACTTCCACATATATACAGGATTATTTGCTGCTTCTTGGGAAGCAAGTTCGGCTTCGGCAGCTTTAAGATCACTTAAAGACTTATTATAAGTTTTTTTCGTGTTGCGGAACTGCTCAAACACTACACCTGACCTTGGCCTCTCGCAATCGCGCCATAATCTCCGCAAAAACTTAGCACGTGTTTTGGATTGCCTTACTTTTGGAGAGCGACTCCAGCCAGGCTTGCTGATTCCAGGTTTAAAACGGCGAGTGGGTACAGAAGCCTGCTCAGCCGTTTTCATTGCATGTATAATCTCAGTACAATAAATGTCTAGTGCTACCAAATCACTCGAGCCATGCATCAAGAGCTGAAAGGGAACTTTTATCTTTCCGAGAATCTCATCACATGTCTGTTTATACTGGTCGGCGTTTATTTTATTCCACTCAGTCTTGGTAGCATAAATTTGGGGCTTATTCGGCCTACACGGGAAGAAGTTAGCCTTAAAGCACAAGCCAAGGTGATCACTTACTGTGTGCTCAGAGTCCACGGTGACTGGAGCACCTAGAGAGAAGTTACATAGCACATGGTCAATGTTTGTCGTTGAACCGGAATTATGGATGTACGTATATGCGTCAGTCTTTTCACAGAGATCATACCCAGCTGGGATTACTGAGAAGAAGATTTCGGAGAGCTTATTTGATGGGTTCGTTAAGTCGCACTGAAAGTCACCGCAGACTAGCACTCTTCGATTGCCCAGCCTAATAAGTAAGCGCGAGAGGCGGCCAAAAGCTTCCGAGAACCGTTTTTCGGAAGAGAGGGTGTTTAGGTTTGTTGGTAGATAAACCGTGATCAGAACAAAACCCCCGGGGCCAGGAAAATCTACAGCGAGGAAGAACTCACACGATTCCAGCATTTGACATTCAAGCGAACTGTCCGTTATGATAGCAGTGCCCCCACTAGGTCGACCGCGGACTGAGGACCTTTTTGCTTCATGCATGAACACAGTTTTTTGATTCAACTGTTCGAAAAGACCAAAATTTTCGGAGGTGAGTAAATGTTCTTGTAAGCACACAACATTAAATTGACGGCATAGTTCTTTAACGTAGTCTAGTTTGACTGAATTGTGCCCATAGATATTTCGGCAAATGATGGAGAGAGAAGTCATTTCGTTGTAGTAGGCTTTTTCATAGCATTTCTAACTAGTGGGCATCTCATGCTGTATGAGGGGTGGGTGTTGTGGCCTTCTGGGCATAGAAATCGAAGGGGAAGTGAATTTCCGAGAACTTGATTGCGTAATCGAAGGGGAAGTGGATTTCCGAAAACTTGATTTACATAATCGCTAGGGGAAATTATTGATTCACGAAGGGGAGAATTAAGAAACATTAAGGCTTCTTTAATCTTAGGTCTGAGGAAGGGGGGAATTAAGAAACAAACATGGCTTCATTGTTGTTTGGTTAGCTTAACCTGAGAAATAGCACCTGTGAACTTGATTTACATAATCGCTAGGGGAAATTATTGATTCACGAAGGGGAGAATTAAGAAACATTAAGGCTTCTTTAATCTTAGGTCTGAGGAAGGGGGAATTAAGAAACAAACATGGCTTCATTGTTGTTTGGTTAGCTTAACCTGAGAAATAGCACCTGTGAACTTGATTTACATAATCGCTAGGGAAATTATTGATTCACGAAGGGGAGAATTAAGAAACATTAAGGCTTCTTTAATCTTAGGTCTGAGGGATAAACATTCTTCAGGACAGAGAGAAAATTAATATTCTATTTTTAAATAGGGCTTCATTGATCTTTAGTGTCAGGAATCATAATTGACATCACATGTTATCTTGGAATTATGCGGGAGTCTAAAGAGATAGAAATTCTATTTTTAAATACGGCTTCACGGAGCTTTAAGTCGGAGAGATAAATTGATATTCTAACGAAACCCTAATAGTTTAACTAGGAAAATTTATGAGATGAAGAGATTAACGTAGGAAAGGGTTTCCTAGAAATTTGAAATGCGTTAGCGCAGAGATGCCAAACAAAAGGAACACGCTGAAATTACGTTTAGGGATTATTTGGGTGAAACCGTTTTATCAATTTTATGGGATTATTTTGGCGAAACAGTTTGAGCCATTTGAAAGAAGATTTTAAGAAAGGTTTTAGAAGAGAATTTGAGGGTGAAACTCTGTGGTCGTTATAATACACAAGTTCCATTTGAACAGTGTTGTGAGGTACTCTACCCCAACCCCAAATGGTTCCGATCCCCCACCCCAACCCCGAAGGAAGCCCCCCGGTACTCAAAGGTCCCCCCAGCACCCCAACAGCCCCCCCCCCCCAAACGCCCTCCGCAGACCCTCAAAGGCCCTCCTCTGGTCCTCAAAGGGCCCCCGGACCCCCAAAGGGCCCCCGAACCACAGAGGCCCTCCTCTGGTCCTCAAAGGGCCCCCGACCCCCAAAGGGCCCCCGGACCACCGAGGCCCTCCCCCCGGTCCTCAATGGTCCCCCGGGCTCCCCAAGTGCCACCGGTGCCCCCAAAGGCCCACCCAGACCCCCAAAGGCTATCCCCGGGCTCCCCAAAGGCCCATCGAGCTCCCAAAGGACCAACGGGGTCCCAAAGGCCCTACACCAGCCCCAAAAGTCTCCCAAGGTCCCATAGAGCCCCAGCCCCCCAAACGCCCTCCTCAGACCCTCAAAGGACACCCCCGGGCCCCCCGAAGGCCCATCGAGCTCCCAACGGACCACCGGGTCCCACAGGCCCTCCACCGGGCCCAAAAGGTCCCCCCGGCACCCAAAGGCCCTCCCTGTGCCACAAAGGCCCCCCAAGCTCCCAACGGGCCACCGGCGCCCCCAAAGGCCCACCCAGACCCCCAAAGGACACCCGGGCCCCCAAAGGCCCATCGAGCTCCCAAAGGACCAACGGACCCCCAAAGGCCCTCCCCCGGCCCCCAAATGTCCCTCCGGACCCCAAAGGCCCTCCCTGTGCCCCACCGGCCCACCGGTCCCTAACTGTCCCTCCAGACCCCCAACGGCCCTCCCTGTGGCCCCCCCCCGGGCCCCCGGCGTTCGGTGTGGGGGGGTGTCTCATAACGAGGATTTGGGATGTTTAGGTTGGTACTTCAGGCGGTTATGTGCTAAGGGTTCATAGTATTTACTAGGTGACTGTTGGATGAAACCAAAAGTTTGGGATGTGTAGTTTGCTATTTTTGACTTTTTCTGAGCTAGGTTTCTTAGTCTTTCGTTGGTGTATGTTGACTGAAACCGATGATTTGGGATATGTGGTTTGCTATTTTTGACTTTTCTGAGCTGGATTTCTTGGTCTTTCATAGGTGTGTGTTGTCTGAAACCTTCGATTTGGGATGGGTGGATTGCTACTTTTGACTTTTCTGAGCTGGATTTCTTAGCCTTTCATAGGTGTTTGTTGTCTGAAACCTATAGTTTGGGATGACTAGTTTGCTATTTTTGACTTTTCCGAGCTAGGTTTCTTAGCCGTTCATAGGTGAGTGTTGTCTGAAACCTATGATTTGGGATATGTAATTTGCTATTTCTGACTTTTCATAACAGGATTTCTTAGTCTTTCGTAGGTGTGTGGTGTCTGAAACCTATGATTTAGGATGTGTGGGTTGCTATTTTCTGACATTTCTGAGCTGGATTTCTTAACCATTCATAGGTGTGTGTTGACTGACACCTACGATTTGGGATGGTTAATTTTCTATTTTTTACATTTCTGAGCTGGATTTCTTAGCCATTCGTAGGTGTGTGTTGACTGAAGCCAATGATTTGGGAGGTGTAGTTTGCTTTTTGGACTTTTCAGAGCTAGGATTCTTAGTCACTCATAGGTGTTTGTTGTCTGAAACTTCGAGTTTGGGATGAGTAGTTGGCTATTTCAGACTTTTCTGAGCTAAGGTTTCTTAGTATTTCGTAGGTGAATGCTGTCTGAAACCTATAGTTTGGGATATGTAAATTACTATTTCAGGCTTTTCTGACTTGGATTTCTTAGTCTTTCATAGGAGTGTGGTGTCTGAAACCTATGATTTGGGAATGTGTAGTTTGCTATTTTCGACTTTTCTGAGCTAGGTTTCTTAGCCTTTCATAGGTATGTGTTGTCAGAACATTATGATTTGGGATGTGTAGTTTGCTATTTAAGGCTTTTCTGAGCTAAGGTTGTCTAGAATTTAATATTTGAATGTTTTCTTAAAACAATAGTTTGGGATGAGTAGTTTGCTATTTTGACTTTTCTGAGCTAGGTTTCTTAGTCTTTCGTTGGTGTGTGTTGACTGAAACCTATGATTTGGGATATTTAGTTTGCTATTTTTGACTTCTCTGAGCTTGATTTCTTAGTCTTTCATAGTTTTTTGTTGTCTGAAACCTATTATTTGTGATGTATGGATTGCTACTTTTTTATTTTCTGAGCTGGTTTTCTTAGCCTTTCTTATGTGTTTGTTGAATGAAAGCTATAGTTTTGGTTGAATTGTTTGCTATTTTTGACTTTTCTGAGCTAGGTTTCTTAGCCGTTCATAGGTGAGTGTTGTCTGAAACCTATGATTTGGGATATGTAATTTGCTATTTTTGAACTTTCATAACCGGATTTCTTAGTCTTTCATAGGTGTGTGGTGTCTGAAACCTATGATTTGGGGTGTGTGGGTTGCTATTTTTTGAATTTTCTGAGAAGGATTTCTTAGCCATTCGTCGGTGTGTGTTGACTGAAACCTATGATTTGGGATGGTTAATTTGCTATTTTTGACTTTTCTGAGCTAGATTTCTTAGCCTTTCATAGGTGTGTCCTTTCAGAAAATTATGATTTGGGAGATATATTTTGCTTTTGGACTTTTCAGAGCTAGGATTCTTAGTCACTCATAGGTGTTTGTTGTCTGAAACTTCGAGTTTGGGATGAGTACTTGGCTATTTCAGACTTTTCTAAGCTAAGGTTTCTTAGTATTTCGTAGGTGAATGCTGTCTGAAACTTATGATTTGGGGTATGTAAATTACTATTTCGGGCTTTTCTTAGATTGATTTCTTAGTCTTTCATAGGTGTGTGTTGTCTGAAACCTATGATTTTGGATGGCTGGATAGCTACTTTTGACTTTTCTTAGCTGAATTTATTAGCCTTTCATAGGTGTTTGTTGTCTGAAACCTATAGTTTGGGATGACTAGTTTGCTATTTTTGACTTTTCTGAGCTAGGTTTCTTAGCCGTTCATAGGTGACTGATTTCTGAAACCTATGATTTGGGATATGTAAATTGCTATTTCGGGCTTTTCTAAGCTAGATTTCTTAGTCTTTCTTTGGTGTGTGTTGTCTGAAACCTATGATTTGGGTTGGATGGATTGCTACTTTTGACTTTTCTGAGCTGGATTTCTTAGCCTTTCATAGGTGTTTGTTGTCTGAAACCTATAGTTTGGGATGACTAGTTTGCTATTTTTGACTTTTCTGAGCTAGATTTCTTAGCCTTTCATATGTGTGTCCTTTCAGAAACCTATGATTTGGATTATGTAGTTTGCTATTTTTGACTTTTCTGGGCTGGATTTATTAGCCTTTCATAGGTGTGTGTTGACTGAAACCTATGATTGAGATGAGTGGTTTGCTATTTCTGTCTTTTCTGAGCTAGTTTTCTTCACACAAAAACTTACACACACACACACACACACACACACGAAAACATAAACACACACACACCACAAAACAGACACACACAAAATCTTCGACACACAAAAACTTACACTCACACACACACAAAAACTAACACCCAGACTCAAAAACTAACACACACACTCAAAAACTTACATTCACACAAAAACTTACATGTACAAAAAAACTAACACACACACTAAAACTTACACACACACACAAAAACTTACACACACACACACAAACTTACACACACACACGAAAACTTAAGCACACACACACACACACACACACACACACATACAAACAAAAAACTAACACATTCACACTAAAACTTACATTCTCATATAATCTTACATGCACACAAAAACTTACACACACACAAAATCTTACCCGCACACACAAAAACTTACACATACACACGAAAACTTACACACACACAATAAAACTTACACATACACACAAACAAACACTTACACACCCACACATGAAAAATTACACACACACACACACGAAAACTTACACACACACATGCCAAAACTTACACTCACACAAAAACTTAAACACACACAAACACACAAAAACATACACAAGCACACCAAAACTTACATTCACACAAAAACTTAAATGCACACAAAAACTTACACACACACACACACACACACACACACACACACACACACACACACACACACACACACACACAACACACACAAACACAAAACTCACAGACACACACACACACACTAAAACAAACAAACACACTTAAAATCTAACACACACAAACAAAATAACACACACACACACACAAAAAATAACACAATCATATTAACAATAATATGCAAACAAAAAATAAATTGCAGACAAAAAATTAAAAAAACACTCACACACTCAAAAAAAAAACACTCTAAAACCCAAAAACACCAGAACAAATACAAACACCCGCAATAAAAAGCACACCCAAACACACTTACACACAAACACACACAAAAAAAACAAACAAATGAACACAAAAAAAACTCACACACACACGCACACACAGACACACACACACACACAAACACACACACACACACAAAAACTTACACACACACACACGAAAACTTACACACACACACCAAAACTGACACACACACAAAAACACACACACACACACACACACACACACACACACAAAAACACAAAAAAACACACAAACACACAAACACACACACACAAAAAAACTAACACCCACACACAAAATCTTAGACACACAAAAACTAACACACACACACAAAAACTTACACCCACAATCAAAAACTTACATGAACACAAAAACTTACATACACACAAAAAATTACACACACACAAAAACTAACACACACGCACAAACACACACACCCACAATTAAACAC
>NW_028300808.1:2846859-2864248 GCF_049724085.1 Artemia sp. Qi Xiang Cuo
GTGTGTAAGTTTTTGTGTGAGTTTAAGTTTTGGCATGTGTGTGTGTAATTTTTAGTGTTTGTTTGTGTGTAAGTTTTCATTGTGCGTGTGTAAGTTTTTGTGTGTGTGTATGTGTAAGTTTTAGTGTGTGTGTGTAAGTTTTCGTGTGTGTGTGTAAGTTTTTGTGTGTGAGTGTAAGATTTTGTGTGTGTGTTATTTTGTGTGTGCATTTTATATTTTATGTGCTTTTTTTTTTTCGTTTGAATTTTTTTTTTTTGTGTGTTTTTTTTTGTGTGTGTGTGTGTGTGTGTGTGTGTGAATTATAGTGAGTGTTTGATTTTAAGTTTTTGTGTGTGTGTGTAAGTTTTTGTGTGTGTGTGTATTTTTGAGTGTGTGTGTAATTGTGTGTGTTAATGTAATTTTTTATGTGAATGTAAGTTTTTGAGTGTTGGTGTAAGTTTTTGAGTGTGTGTGTAAGTTTGTGTGTGTGTGTGTGTGTTAGTTTTTGTGTGTCTAAGCTTTTGTGTGTGCAAGTTTTGACGTGTGTGTGTGTGTAAGTTTTCGTGTGTGTGTGTGTGTGTGTGTGTGTGAAGTTTTTGTGTGAATAAAACTAGCTCAGAAAATACAAAAATATCAAAACACTAATCTCAATCATAGGTTTCAGTCAACACACACCTATGAAAGGCTAATAAATCCAGCCCAGAAAAGTCAAAAATAGCAAACTACATAATCCAAATCATAGGTTTCTGAAAGGACACACCTATGAAAGGCTAAGAAATCTAGCTCAGAAAAGTCAAAAATAGCAAACTAGTCATCCCAAACTATAGGTTTCAGACAAAAAACACCTATGAAAGGCTAAGAAATCCAGCTCAGAAAAGTCAAAAGTAGCAATCCAGCCATCCCAAATCATAGGTTTCAGACAACACACACCAACGAAAAACTAAGAAATCTAGCATAGAAAAGCCAGAAATAGTAATTTATATATCCCAAATCATAGGTTTCAGACAACATTCACCTAAGAACGGCTAAGAAACCTAGCTCAGAAAAGTCAAAAATAGCAAACTAGTCATCCCAAACTATAGGTTTCAGACAACAAACACCTATGAAAGGCTAAGAAATTCAGCTCAAAAAAGTCAAAAGTAGCAATCCACCCATCCCAAATCATAGGTTTCAGACAACACACACCTATCAAAGACTAAGAAATCCAACTCAGAAAAGCCCGAAATAGTAATTTACATATCCCAAATCATAAGTTTCAGACAGCATTCACCTACGAAATACAAAGAAACCTTAGCTTAGAAAAGTCTGAAATAGCCAAGTACTCATCCCAAACTCGAAGTTTCAGACAACAAACACCTATGAGTGACTAAGAATCCTAGCTCTGAAAAGTCCAAAAAGCAAAATATATCTCCCAAATCATAATTTTCTGAAAGGACACACCTATGAAAGGCTAAGAAATATAGTTCAGAAAAGTCAAAAATAGCAAATTAACCATCCCAAATCATAGGTTTCAGTCAACACACACCTACGAATGGCTAAGAAATCCTGCTCAGAAAAATCAAAAAATAGCAACCCACACACCCCAAATCATCGGTTTCAGTCACCACACACCTATGAAAGACTAAGAAATCCGGTTATGAAAGGTCAAAAATAGCAAATTACATATCCCAAATCATAGGTTTCAGACACCACTCACCTAGGAACGTCTAAGAAACCTAGCTTATAAAAGTAAAAAAAATCAAAATACAAATCCCAAACTATAGGTAAAAGCCAACACAAAAATATGAAAGGATCATAAATCCTAATAATAACTGAAAAAAGTAGAAAACCCACCAGCACAAAAAATAATTTTCAGACAACAAACTCAAATTACCGTCACATAAATCAAGCTCAGAACTTACCACAATATAAAAAAAAAAAACGCAAATCATATGTTTCAGTCAACACACACCAAAGAAAGACTAATAAAACTAGCTCAGAAAAGTCAAAATACCAAACTACTCATCCCACACTATTGGTTTCAGACAACATTCACCTACGAAATACTAGAAAACCTTAGCTCAGAAAAGCCTGAAATAGCAAACTACACATCCCAAATCATAATGTTCTGACAACACATACCTATGAAAGGCTAAGAAACCTAGCTCAGAAAAGTCGAAAATAGCAAATTAAACATCCCAAATCATATGTTTCAGACAACACACGCCTATGAAAGAATAAGAAATCCAACTCAGAAAAGCCCGAAATAGTAATTTACATATCCCAAACTATAGGTTTCAGACAGCATTCACCTACGAAATACTAAGCAAGCTTAGATCAGAAAAGTCTGAAATAGCCAACTACTCATCCCAAACTAGAAGTTTCAGACAAAAAACACCTATGATTGACTAAGAATCATAGCTCTGAAAAGTCCAAAAAGCAAACTATACCTCCCAAATCATAGGCTTCAGTCAACACACACCTACGAATGGCTAAGAAATCCAGCTCAGAAAAGTCAAAAATAGAAAATTAACCATCCCAAATCAAAGGTTTCAGTCAACACACACCTACGAATGGCTAAGAAATCCAGCTCAGAAATGTCAGAAAATAGCAACCCACACATCCCAAATCATAGTTTTCAGACACCAAACACCTACGAAAGACTAAGAAATCCGGTTATGAAAAGTCTGAAATAGCAAATTACATATCCCAAATCATAGGTTTCAGACAACACTCACCTATGAACGGCTAAGAAGCCTAGCTCAGAAAAGTCAAAAATAGCAAACTAGTCATCCCAAACTATAGCTTTCAGACAACAAACACCTATGAAAGGCTAAGAAATCCAGCTCAGAACAGTCAAAAGTAGCAATCCACCCATCCAAAATCCTAGGTTTCAGACAACACACACCTATGAAAGACTAAGAAATCCAGCTCAGAAAAGTCAAAAATAGCAAACTACATATCCCAAATCATCGGTTTCAGTCAACATACACCAACTAAAGACTAATAAACCTAGCTCAGAAAAGTCAAAAATATCAAACTACACATCCCAAACTATTGGTTTCAGACAACATTCACCTAGGAAATACTAGGAAACCTTAGCTCAGAAAAGCCTGAAGTAGCAAACTACACATCCCAAATCATAGGTTTCAGACAACACACATCAACGAAAGACGGGTGCACGGGGGGGGGGCACAGGGAGGGCCTTTGGGGGGCCGGAGGGACTTTTGGGGACCGGTGGGCCTTGGGGGCACTGGGTGGGCCTTTGGGGGTCCGGAGGGACATTTGGGGGCCGGGGGAGGGCCTTTGGGGGTCCGTTGGTCCTTTGGGAGCTCGATGGGCCTTTGGGGGGCCCGGGTGTCCTTTGGGGGCCGGGGGGGGCCTGGGGGGGCCCGGGTGGCCCGGGGGGCGCGGGGGGGCCCGGGGGGGGCCAGGGAGGACGTGGGGGTGCTGGGGGGACATTTGGGGACCGGTGGAGGGCCTTTGGGACCCATTGGTCCTTTTGGAGCTCAATGGGCCGTTGGGGGGGGGGGCCCGGGGATGACCGGGGAGGGCCGGCGGAGGGCGGGGTGTGGGCAGGGGCTCTATGGGAACGTGGGAGACCTTTGGGGCGGGTGTCGGGCCTTTGGGACCCCGTTGGGCCTGTAGGTGCTCGATGGTCCTTTGGGGAGCCCGGGGTTGTCCTGGGGAGGGCGGGAGGGGCGGGTGGGGGGACTGGGGGCTCGGGGGGCATCGGGGGCCCAAGGGCGGCCCGGGGGGAGGGCCTCGGGGAGGCTGGGGAGCCTGTGGGGGTCCGGGGGCCCTGTGAGGACCAGAGGAGGGCCTTTGGGGTCCGGGGGGCCCTTTGGGGGTCCGGGGGCCCTTTGCGGACCAGAGGAGGGCCTTTGAGGGTCTGAGGAGGGCGTTTGGGGGGCTGGGGCTCTTTGGGAGCTTGGGGGACCTTTGCGTACCGGGGGCTCCCTCCGGGGTGGTGGTGGGGCATCGGAACCCTTTGGGGTTGGGGTAGAGGACCTCACAACACTGTTCAAATGGAACTTGTGTATTATAACGACCACAGAGTTTCACCCTCAAATTCTCTTCTAAAACCTTTCTTAAAATCTTCTTTCAAATGGCTCAAACTGTTTCGCCAAAATAATCCCATAAAATGGATAAAATGGTTTCACCCAAATAATCCCTAAACGTAATTTCAGCGTGTTCCTTTTGTTAGGCATCTCTGCGCTAACGCATTTCAAATTTCTAGGAAACCCTTTCCTACGTTAATCTCTTCATCTCATAAATTTTCCTAGCTAAACTATTAGGGTTTCGTTAGAATATCAATTTATCTCTCCGACTTAAAGCTCCGTGAAGCCGTATTTAAAAATAGAATTTCTATCTCTTTAAACTCCCTCATAATTCCAAGATAACATGTGATGTCAATTATGATTCCTGACACTAAAGATCAATGAAGCCCTATTTAAAAATAGAATATTAATTTTTCTCTCTGTCCTAAAGAATGTTTATCCCTCAGACCTAAGATTAAAGAAGCCTTAATGTTTCTTAATTCTCCCCTTCGTGAATCAATAATTTCCCCTAGCGATTATGTAAATCAAGTTCACTTGTGATATTTCTCAGGTTAAGCTAAACAAACAACAATGAAGCCATGTTTGTTTCTTAATTCCCCCTTCCTCAGACCTAAGATTAAAGAAGCCTTAATGTTTCTTAATTCTCCCCTTCGTGAATCAATAATTTCCCCTAGAGATTGTGTAAATCAAGTTCAAAGTTGCTATGTCTCAGGTTAATATAACCAAACTATCAAAAAGAAATTTTTGTTTATTCAGTCCCCACTGCTTCCGACCAAATATTAAAGAAGCCTTAATGTTTGTAAATTCTCCCCTTCGAGAATCAATAATTTACCCTAGCGATTATGTAAATCGAGTTCTCGGAAATTCACTTTCCCTTCTACTACGCAATCAAGTTCTCTGAACTCCACTTCCCCTTCGATTACGCAATCAATAACATTGTTCCCGTTAGAATTAAATGCGCATGTGCAACCTTCGCCCCGGAGCTATTACACACAGAAACATCAAATAAATCAACCTTGGAAAAAGAGGTCATTGACCCCATTACGTAATCATTCTCCCAAGGGAGGCTATGCCCTTATTTGGTGCCCGGTCCGTATTCTATGCCCATATAAGGAGCCCCGTTCGGACTCAATAATGCATCTCTACTAACATATTTTCAAATTTGTTAATAAAGTCTGCCATGCTAGATAAGGGAGGGCGATAAATTACAGCAATTAATAATTTTTCATTATTGGGTAAAAAACATTCAACAATACATCTTTCAAAAATCATCTCACTATTCAGATATAGAAATTCTTCTTTCATCCGTGCCGGAAAATAGTTTTTAACTAGTATTGCTAAACCACCTTGCTTTTTTCGATTTCTGCTTACATGAAAAAATTGGAAATCGCTAATATTAACTTTATTGGCAGAACTTTCATTTAAAATGTTTCGCAAACTCCAAGAATATCCGTACCCGATTCAAATAAAAAAATTTCAATTGCACCTTGCCGGCTCCTCCATCCACGACAGTTCCAAAAAGATATTCTCTTCATATTTGGATTTTTATGAACCATTTCATGAGAAAAAAAATATTTATTAGGGGGAACTAAAAAAGAGTTTAAAATTTCATTATTATCATGGGCTAGGGGCGTTTGGAATACATTACTAAAAAGGTATGAATTTCTTTCAAATTCTTCCAGCCTAGATGCAGGGATCACATGAACTCGAATAACCATTATCGTGTATTGACCTCCCGCCACGGAGCACCCCCCCCCCCATGCCTCTCCCACAAAAAACTAAAAGCACTAAAACTCACACTAAATGGGTTTATTCTCGTGGAAGATATCATGTCATTCAGCTACGAGCCAATGTAATATTAAATCACACCATATAGGGGAAAAAAAGAGAGAGAAAAAAAATCAATATATCACAAAGAAAATATTTACTTATCAGCTAAGAGATGTTAATTGACCACACAAAGAAAAGGTCAATTTGGTTTTACTTGGAACCAGTCCATCTTTCTCTTCTCTCCAACTTGGTCAATATAGCAAAGGATTGGTGGGACTACTGGAGAAATCCGAGCCTGAAATCCCTTCTGCTTCAGTTCACTTTTCCTCTTCAGGAGGGATGAGCAAATTTCTCGGACAGACTTGCTCATATCATTGGTTAGATGCACTTTAGAGAATACCGGACAATTATCCATGCAGGCTTTTCCCGTAAAAGCTGGATCGCGAAATAGTTTGTTTGCTTGCAAAATCGGAACCTCATCCTTAAAAATGTAGAGTTGGATTTTAGTGAATTTTCCATTTAATTCGGTGACCAGGAATTCACATTGAATATGTAATTTCCGCAATAATTCATTAATTTTTTTCACGCCCTCTTCTTTCGTCACTTTAGGTTCCAGGCTATGACGTTACTTCGTCGGTCAGCATTTTCTAAGATCAGTACTTTATTTTTTACGGGTCCAAGGCTGTGGTTATCATAGGACTGGTTCGCTGATAGCCGGAGGTCCTTAACCTCCTTCTGTAGATTAGCGATTGCGTCATCGTGAACTTTTTTGGAACTTTCTAAATTTTGGGTCCTTGATGATAGATTACTTATCTCACTTCTGATTTCTAACATTTCACTTCTCAATCCTTGTATTTCTGCTTGAATGTTTGTCACAGTTGATAATATTTGTTGCGAGGCTTTGAATTGATTCATGTATCGTTGCACTATCAGTGGATTCACGAGTGGATTCTATATCCATATGTCTTTCTTAGTTTTCCCATTTAAATTGTTAGAACAAATTAGTAAAAACCAGCCGAGGACACAATGACACTTATAGCAATTAGTTTAGTACGTCAAAACAGGTGCATAATTCAATTATATTTAAGTTGTTGTATCCATTATCAATTGGTTGTTAATCAATTATGTCCATTTAAGTTGTAAGACCAAAATAGCACCGTCCAAGGAGACAATCACATTAATAGCAGCTAGTTTATTACGTCACAGCAGGTGTATGATTCACTTATATTTCAACGGGCTCGCATGAAAACGTTACCAGTGTTTCCACTTCTCCCGATTTCTCGGGAGATCTACTGAATTTCTAATCCACCTCCTGACAAAGAAAGAAGATACCAAATCTCCCAAAAATCTCCGGAAAATTTAATCCCCGGAAAATTTTACTTTTTGGTCATTCTTTTCTACTTTTTTTTTACCTGTCCGTTGCCTGTGGTCTTTTAGGGACTATTCCTAACGACCCAGGCAATTGAGGCACTGCGACTTGAATTTATTGGCATAGGTATGAACATTGTCCATTATCCATTCCACAGTGGTTGCATTGGTTTTCTGTTTTTGATCATTTAAACACCTTCAATGTTTGTAATTAACTAATTATTTTCAATTCATAAACTAATCACAGTTGTTGGCTTGCACCAAGAAAATGGGAACTAGCACTATTTGGGTCCAGCTGATTCATTAGGTTCAAAAGGATCAAGAATTACTACAAATTTAAAGAAATATGACAAAAATTAGAATTTTTCTGCAGTTGCTCTGTAGAACCGAAGGAGTTTGCTTCAAATGATCCAACACAAGATACAGAGACGACAAGTGCTGCATTTTTAAAACAATTTATGATTTTTGCTGGTTGACAAGTTAGTCCCATTCCTGAAAAAATTATGCCACATAAGAATTTTACTGATAAAGAAAGACAAGGTATGTAGAAAGTGACAAATATTGTCCGCCAGGGCCTGTCAGTGTATTATAAAACATAAAATTGCGAAGAAAGGATGAAAACGAGTACAAAATGTCGAAAAGTGCGATTGACAAAGAATGGCGGGAACATTCTGTTTAGTGTCAATGATGATAAAACAGTGACTCTGACAGCTATGGACTGTTTGAAATCGGCTTTGAGTACAAAGGACCACTGTGGAAACCAAACTTATCAAAGTTTGTGCAGTTTCTGTTTTCCTTGCCATTTTCGAACGTAGCTTCAAAAATACTGTTCAGTTTACTCAAGAAGTAAAAACAGGCAGAAGGAATTATTGGGTAACAGTAACTTTGGCGTCCACAATTCAGACGAAACTTGACATTAAGCGAGATGGAGTTACAGCAGACACACTGACGGTTGACCAGCCCCTCAGAAAGAGGCTAAAAGGAGTAGTAGCGTATCCCAGCACAGCTAAAAAGCCATGCGATAGACATAGATTATGAATGTAATGTGGTATATGTATCTGAAGGTTTTGCAATTTCTTATACTTTTTTTCAGTTATATCAATACTAATGAGCTATGACTTCGCGTTTTCTCTTTATCATTTGTGAATACCTCTGGAGATGGTGGTAAAAAAAAAAATTATCCACTTAACTCAGACTCAATGGTCAAAGACCTAGTGTCCGTAATTCGTCAGAATTTTCTGTCCCAGTCCTGAACTTAGTGGGCTGTCGTGTGGATTCTGAAAGGGCCAGAAAAAGTAAGGGTCAATGAAGAAAATGTCTTAATTCAACAGCTTTAGAGTCTGAATGAAATATAACTGCACTTAGTTTCAAAATTAAATAGATTTCAAGCTTCTAGCTGCTTCCTTTTGTCATGTTTGACAACGTTGATAAGAAAGCTTAGCTCAGAAAAGTCTGAAATAGCCAACTACTCATCCCAAACTCGAAGTTTCAGACAACAAACACCTATGAGTGACTAAGAATCCTAGCTCTGAAAAGTCCAAAAAGCAAACTACACCTCCCAAATCATAGGCTTCAGTCAACACACACCTACGAATGGTTAAGAAATCTAGCTCAGAAAAGTCAAAAATAGAAAATTAACCATCCCAAATCGTAGGTTTCAGTCAACACACACCTACGAATTGCTAAGAAATCCATCTAAGATATTTCATAAAATAGCAAACCACACATCCTAAATCATAGGTTTCAGACACCACACACCTACGAAAGACTAAGAAATCCGGTTATGAAAAGTCGGAAATAGCAAATTACATATCCCAAATCATAGGTTTCAGACAACACTCACCTATGAACGGCTAAGAAACCTAGCTCAGAAAAGCCTGAAATAGCAAACTAGTCATCCCAAACTATAGCTTTCAGACAACAAACACCTATGAAAGGCTAAGAAGTCCAGCTCAGAAAAGTCAAAAGTAGCAATCCACACATCCCAAATCATAGGTTTCAGACAACACACACCTATGAAAGACTAAGAAATCCAGCTCAGAAAAGTCAAAAATAGCAAACTACATATCCCAAATCATCGGTTTCAGTCAACATACACCAACGAAAGACTCAGAAACCTAGCTCAGAAAAGTCAAAAATAGCAAACTACACATCCCAAACTATTGGTTTCAGACAACATTCACCTAGGAAATACTCGCAAACCTTAGCCCAGAAAAGCCTGAAGTAGCAACCTACACATCCCAAATCAGAGGTTTCAGACAACCCACATCACCCACCGCCGGTTGCACGGGGGGGGGGGCACAGGGTGGGTGGTTGGGGGTCTAGAGTGACCTTTGGGGCCGGGGGGGCCGGAGGGGACCAGGGAGGGCGGGGTCGGGGCGGGAAGGACCGGGGGGAGTCGGGGCATCGCCTTTTGGGGTCTGGTGGTCGTGTGAGAGCTCGATGTTCCTGTGGATTGCCCGAGGGTGTCGGGGAAAGGTCGGGGTGGGCCTTAGGGGGCGCAGGTGGTACGGTGGGAGCTTGGGGGGCCTTTGAGGCAACGCGAGGGAAGATGGGTGCCTGGAAAAAAGTTGGGGACCGCGGGAGGGCCTTTGGGACCCGTTGGTCCGTTGGGAGCACGTTGGGCCTTGGGGGGGGCCTGAGGGTGTCCTTTGAGGTTCCGAGGCGGGCGTTTGGGGGGCTGGGGCTCTATGGGACCTTGGGAGACCTTTGGGGCCGGTGTCGGGCCTTTGGGACCCCGTTGGTCCTTTGGGAGCTCGATGGTCCTTTGGGGAGCCCGGGGATGGCCTTTGGGGGTCTGGGTGGGCCTTTGGGGGCGCCGGTGGCTCTTTGGGAGCCCGGGGGACCATGTGAGGACCGGGGAGGGCCTCTGTGGTCCGGGGGCCCTTTGGGGGTCCGGGGGCCCTTTGAGGACCAGAGGAGGGCCTCTGTGGTCCGGGGGCCCTTTGGGGGTCGGGGGCCCTTTGAGGACCAGAGGAGGGCCTTTGAGGGTCTGAGGAGGGCGTTTGGGGGGCTGGGGCTCTTTGGGAGCTTGGGGGACCTTTGAGTACCGGGGGCTTCCTTCGGGGTTGGGGTGGGGGATTGGAACCCTTTGGGGTTGGGGTAGAGGACCTCACAACACTGTTCAAATGGAACTTGTGTATTATAACGACCACAGAGTTTCACCCTCAAATTCTCTTCTAAAACCTTTCTTAAAATCTTCTTTCAAATGGCTCAAACTGTTTCGCCAAAATAATCCCATAAAATGGATAAAATGGTTTCACCCAAATAATCCCTAAACGTAATTTCAGCGTGTTCCTTTTGTTTGGCATCTCTGCGCTAACGCATTTCAAATTTCTAGGAAACCCTTTCCTATGTTAATCTCTTCATCTCATAAATTTTCCTAGCTAAAGTATTAGGGTTTCGTTAGAATATCAATTTATCTCTCCGACTTAAAGCTCCGAGAAGCCCTATTTAAAAATATAATTTCTATCTCTTTAGACTCCCGCATAATTCCAAGATAACATGTGATGTCAATAATAATTCCTGACACTAAAGATCAATGAAGCTCTATTTAAAAATAGAATATTAATTTTTCTCTCTGTCCTAAAGAATGTTTATCCCTCAGACCTAAGATTAAAGAAGCCTTAATGTTTCTTAATTCTCCCCTTCGTGAATCAATAATTTCCCCTAGCGATTATGTAAAATCAAGTTCACATGAGATATTTATCAGTTTAAGCTAAACAAACAACTATTAAGACATGATTTTTTATTAATTAACACAATACGATGACATAAGAATAATGAATAAATAATGTTTACTAATTACCACCTTCTTGAATCAATATTTTCCCCTAGCGATTATGTAAATCAATGTCAAATGTACTATTTCTCAGGTTAAGCTAACCAAACACCAATGAAGCCAGGTTTGTTTCTTAATTCCCCCCTTATTCAGACCTAAGATTAAATAAGACTTAATGTTTCTAAATTCCCCCCTTCGTGAATCAATAATTTCCCCTAGCGATTATGTAAATCTAGTTCTCGGAAATCCACTTCCCCTTCGATTACGCAATCAAGTTCTCGGAAATTCACTTCCCCTTCGATTACGCAATCAATAACATTGTTCCCGTTAGAATTAAATGCGCATGTGCAACCTTCGCCCCGGAGCTATTACACACAGAAACATCAAATAAATCGACCTTGGAAAAAGAAGTCATTGACCCCATTACGTAATCATTCTCCCTAGGGAGGCTATGCCCTTATTTGGTGCCCCGTCCGTATTCTATGCCCATATAAGGAGCCCCGTTCGGACTCAATAATGCATCTCTACTTATGTTAAGCGTAATATCAAATCTTCGAATGCCATTTTTCATCCTTGGGGACTTCAATATTGACTTGATGGGATGTCTCCCATCAAGCCAGCTAGGAATTGACCGACATATCCTTCAATTTTTAGAGTGTAACCTTTCTCATGGTATGAACCCAGTATGTTTTATTCCGACACGAATCACATATTCTTCTTTTTCTCTGATTGATAACATTTTTGCATCTTATCCATGTGAGGCTACATTCGTGGTTATGGAAGATACATCTGATCATTGTATTTTAATGTCTGATTTCAAAGCGCAAAAGATAGTCAATAAAGAAAATCCTATGAAGAGGAGAAATTTCTCACAAGTAAATATGAATGAACTGAAATCTAATCTTAGCGATGTAGATTGGAGTGAAGTTACTAATGAGAATGACCCAATTACTTCCTTAGATATACTTTATCGAATTTTGAATGAAAAACTGGACCTACACTGCCAATTTAAAAATACGTATCGAAAAAAAACCTCCCCAAAAAAACCTTGTATATTTTTAACAATTTTAAAATATTAAATGTAAAAAAATCGACTGTATAAGATAAAAATGAAATACCCCTCAGCTCATAATGTACAGCGATTCAAATATTATAAAAATTTGCTGGTTAAAATTCTTAGAACAAGAGAACAAATTTATTATGAAAATTCATTTAAAAATCTGATTCACCTCGGACTACAAGGAATTTAATCAAGGAAAAAATTGGAAATAATACTAAGACACCACACCCTGAAGTGATCATAAATGAAAATGGTGTTGAATTGAAGGGGAAGGATATTGTTGCAGATTATTTTTGTAATTATTTTTCTCATATTAATACTACTGTTGAACTGAATTCCCCGGAATCTCCGTTTTATTCATATAAAGATTATCTCCCGCCATCTGAAAATTCTTGTATGTTTCTGGCCCTTTTACTTTTGATGAGTTCCAGAAAGTAATTACGAATTTAAAAAGTGGCAATTCCCTGGGTCTAGATGGGCTCTCCACAAATATTCTGAAAGAACTTGCTTGTGTAATCCATGTTCCGTTGCTTCACATTTTAAATGCGTCGATATCATCAGAAGTTTGACATCTTTCCAGAAGTGTGGAAATCTGCACGAGTTATCCCAATTCATAAGAAAGGTGATAAGACAGATATAGGCAAATATCGCCCAATAGCTATTCTTTCCCCAATATCTAAGGTTGTAGACAAAATTATTCAAAAAAGAATTGTTTCGTATTTCGATAAAAGGAATTTATTTATTAAAAATCAGCTTGGATTCAGATCGGGTCATTCTACTGAACAAGCTATTGCTGTGCTAATTTTAGAGATTAATGATTCACTAAACGGTGATAATCATGTGTCTACTCTTTTCTATGATATAAAAAAGACATTTGATACGCTAAACCACGAAATTTTGCTGGAGAAAATTAATAACACAGGTATTAGAGGTAAAGGCTTAGATCTAATAAAATCTTACCTGCATGGTCAAAAAATTTAGGTAAAAATAAATGAGAACCTGTCGAGCCATATTATTATTGGTGATGTTGGAGTCCCCCAGGGATCAGTATTAGGACCATTACTATTTTTCCTTTATATAAATGACCTTCTGAGGTGTTTGCTTCAAGATAGTTGCTTAGTACTAATTTTTCCAGATAATACGGCGGTGATAGTAAAAACTAAAACCCCATCTTCATTGGTCGAGAAAATGGTGATAGCATTGAAATCTTTGAATAAATGGTTTGCTTGTAACTACCTAGCTTCAAATTTTTCTAAAACTGAATTCATGATTTTTAGGCGGTCACAGCGGACAGTAGAAAAAAATACCATAGAAGAGTTAATTGTAAATCAAAGAAGGATAAAAAGATTAAATTCATTTGGTTACCTTGGGATTATTCTCGATGAGCTTTTATCCTTCCGTAAACATTCTGATTATTTGAGTTTGAAACTTGCCCATAACTTAGGTTGTCTTCATAGAATGAAATATGTGTTTCGTTTTTCCATCCTTAAAATTTCATACCATTCTCTAATTGAATAATATCTAAATTATTGCCCTGTAATCTATCTCAACACATTTTGGGTCGATCTGTAACCTCTTCAGATAATTCAAAATAAGTCAATTAAAATTCTTGTTACTTTTGTTCATCGCCCAAAGAGGCTTCAAAATCTCTCGGACACTCAAAATTTATATGTTTTTCTCAATATACTTAATCTTAAACAACTAAAATACCTGCATACAGCAATGTGGTATTATCATATTCAATCTTCAACAAATTATTTCCATGATTTGGGTATAATTGAGACTCCCATTTCTCCTGCCCACCCCGTCCGCTCCAAAAAGTATCGCCTTCCTCCAATTAAATTAGAAAGAGCTAGATTCTCAATCAGATGCCAGATTCCTCATATTGTAAATAAACTTAATTTAGTAGATCTTCAAGTTCCCAAGTTTCAAGAGCAGGTCTTCTTTGAAAAAAAATATTTCAAAAAATAGTTCTTTGTCTGGATGTTGGGATTAATGAATAACAGATATTAGTATGAACTTTATTGTGTACTAATGTGAATGAATAATTCACATTAGTATGAATTGTGTTGTGGTGCTCTCGCACTGGACTGGCCTCCTCTGTTATCTCATACCTTGTATGTTTTTTTTATATCCTGTATTTGTTATTTCGGCATTTTCTTATATTTGTTTATGGCCGACACATCGAGCCCTGCTCTCCGTCGACCAGTTTAGAAATTTATTTGTCCTGTGTTTTTGTCAATAAAAGATCTTGACTTGATTACTAAATATCAGTATATCTATATTAAACTGACAATACACATTTATTTGTATTTTTCAGTAAAGTGCAAATTTTATTCTGGCCTTGGGAAGGCATAGGGGTTTTGAACCCAACTTATGTTAATTTTTGCTTGTTTTGAGTTTGACTCGGTTATTTATTGTAATTTCTGTTCGTGTTGGGTTTCATTAATATATTGATGGTGATTTGTGGTAGTTTTACGCATGGAAGATTATTTTAATTTATTTTTGCTCATTTTTTATTTAATGGAGTTCTTTACTTTCCTTTGAAAAATTTATTTTGTGGAAAAAGTTTTTTAAATTAATTTCTGTTCGTTTTATATTGACATAGTCTTTTCAGGTTAAAACAAAATAATACATTAAATCTTTTCATTTTTTAAGACTTTATAGTTTGGCCTGCTATTTGTATGCTGGAGAAATATTTTCAGCAATTTTTAACAACATACACCCTTATAAAAACCTGGACACAAAGAGTACTGTTTAATTTAGTTTCATACCTCCACCGATTAACTTAAAATAGAAAGCTTGATATCATTAGCAAAAAAATCGGTTCGTTTCATTTGAAAGCTTTGATATGCTTACGCTATTTGGATTTGGCTAAACTTCAAAATCAGACGCGGCCCCGAAAATTTGAGTAGAATGCATTCAGTTGTTCTTAAACTACTGCTGAAATGTCTAATAGAGAATTGGCATTTACACAGTGCATTTGTATTTAATCTTAAGGCAACATTTAGTTCTTAAACATAATGTCAATTGGGAGGGTGGTTGTGGGAGGGGGATTAGTTTTCTTCCAATCACTTTTGGCTATTAAAAAGAGTATTAGCCCTTCCTATTTTAAATTGAATAAGCCTTTTCTGAAGTTCCTACGACAACTCCTTCGATAAGAAGTGCCCTGGTCTAAACAACAACAACAACAAAAAATAATACATTATACCCAATTCGATCTTTACTATAAAATTGTCAAGCCTTCCAATCACTTTCAACAAAAATCTTATATGCCCCCAGGGCATAACTTACAACCTTTGTCCTGAGGGCTGGGGGGGGGGGTCGTAATTCTCAAAGACCTAATTTCCAGAACTTTCTACTACGTTGACCAAAATGGCTATCTGAAAATTTTGATTGGATTTGTTTGGTGGAATAGTGGGCGTGAGAGGTTAGTTACCCTCTCATCACTTTCGACTATTAAAAAGGGCACCTTTAAATTTCCAATCGAATTAGTCTTTTTTGAAGTTCCTACGACAACGCCTTCTATAAAAAACCTTATATGCCCCCAGGCCATAACTTACAACCCTTAACCTAAGAGCTGTGGGGGACTGTCCTCTACAGAAACATAATTCCTCAGAAAAATTTTGATTGGATGTGTTTCGGCAAATGGTGGAAGTGGAAGGGGTGTTAGTCGCCTTTCAATCACTTTCAACTATTTAAAAGGGCACAGGCCACTCCAATTTCCAATTGAATGAGCCCTTTTCGAAGTTTTTACGACAACTTCGTCGATACGAACTGCCCTGCTCTAAAGGAAAAAATTAATAAATAATATATAATGCCAACATCGTTCTTATATGCCCCCAGGGCTTAACTTAAAACCCTTGCCCTGAGGGTTGTAGGGGAGCGTCCTCCTCTTTACTTAGTCCCCGTTTTGTCTCGTTCCCGAGTGTCCCCGTTCTTTACTTAGGCAGCGCGATCGCGCTGCCTATGATTTATACAACAACTTTATATATAAACCTTATATGTCTCCAGGGCATAACTTACAACCCTTACACTGAGGGCTCTAAGGGGGTTATCATCCTAAAAGACCTAATTTCCAGAACGTTCAACTACGTTGAACAAAATGGATATCTCAAAATTTTGATTGGATGTGTTTTGGAAAATGGTGGGCGTGAGAGGGACGTTAGTCGCTATCCAATCACTTTCAACTACTCAAAAAGGCATTAGCCCTTTCAATTTCCAATTGAATGAGCCCTTTTGAAGTTTCTACGACAACACTTTCAATAAAACTTTATATGCCCCCAGGGCATAACTTACAACCCTTGCACTGACGGCTCTGAGAGGGTTATCATCCTAAAAGACCTAATGTCCAGAACATTCAACTACTTTGGACAAAATGGATATCTCAAAATTTTGATTGGAAGTGTTTGGGAAAATGGTAGGCGTGAGAGGGGCGTTAGTCGCTATCCAATCTCTTTCAATTATTAAAAAAGGCACTAGCCCTTTCAATTTCCAATTGAATGAGCCCTTTTGAAGGTTTTACGACAGCGCTTTCAATAAAAACTTTATATGCCCCCTGGTCATAACTTACAACCCTTGCCCTGAGGGCTGTGGAGGGAGGGGTTGTCATCCTCAAAGACCTAATTTCCAAAACTTTCGACTACGTTGAACAAAATGGCTATCTAAAAATTTTGATTGGATGTGTTTGGGGAAAAGGTGGGCGAGAGAGGGAGGTTAGTTGCCCACAAATCACTTTCGACTATTAAAAAGGGTACTAGCCCATTGAATTTAAAATCGAATGAGCCCTTTTTCAAGTTTCTACGACAAGGATTTCAATTAAAACCTTATATGCCCCCAGGGCATAACTTATAACCCTTGCCCTGAGGGTTGTGGGGGAGTGTCCTCTCCAAAACTTATTTTCTATCTGGAAATCAACTACGCTGAACAAAATGACTATCTCAAAATTTTATTGGATGTGTTTGGGGGAATGATGGGCGTGGGGGGGACTAATTGCCCGCCAATCACATTCGACTATTAAAAAGGGAACTAGCCCTTTGAATTAACAATCGAATGAGCTTTTTGTTGAAGTTTCTACGACAACGCCTTCTATAAAAACCTTTTATGCCCCCCCAGGGTATAACTTAAAGCCCTTGCCCTGAGGGCTGTGGGGGAGTGTCCTTCTAAAAAACATATTTTCTATCTGAAAATCAACTATGCTGAACAAAATGGCTATTTCAAAATTTTGATTGGATGTGTTTTGGGGAATGATGGGTGGGGGGGGGGCTAGTTGCCCTCCAATCACTTTCAACTATTGAAAAGGGCACTAGCCCTTTGAATTTCCAATCGAATGAGTCTTTTTTGAAGTTTCTACGACAACGCCTTCTGTAGAAACCGGATATACCCCCAGGG